>NW_027182624.1:5000-7500 GCF_040807025.1 Struthio camelus
CACACACCGCGCAGGGCAGCGGTGGCCACCGGGCTCGGAGGGGAGGGAGGGCAGGGCAAGGCACGCCGGCCGCGGACGGTGGAGGCGGACGGTCGGCCGGAGCCGGGCAGGCAGGCCAGCCGGAAGACCGGGGCCACCGGTGCACGCACCGGTGGTCCCGGCTCCGCCGCCGCCGCCGACTCACCGCCGCCGCCGCCCCCCCACCGACTCGCCGCCGCCGCCGCCCCCCCCGGCCCCCCCCCGAGGGGCGGCACACCGCTGCGCCAACGCGGCAATGGGGGTGACGATTGACCGTCAAGCGACGCTCAGACAGGCGTAGCCCCGGGAGGAACCCGGGGCCGCAAGTGCGTTCGAAGTGTCGATGATCAATGTGTCCTGCAATTCACATTAATTCTCGCAGCTAGCTGCGTTCTTCATCGACGCACGAGCCGAGTGATCCACCGCTAAGAGTTGTCTCGGTTTCGGTCCCCACCGCGCGCGCGGGGGGACCGGGCAGCTTTCGCAGCCCCCTGAGGGCCCCCATCCGCTCTGCCTCCCTCCTCACGCCGACGCCGGCTGCTGAGCAAGGGACAGCGGAGAGAGAGGGCACGCCTCACTGACCGTACAAGCACAGAGGGAAAAAAAAAGGGGGGGGGGGGGGAGAACAGACCCGAACGAGAGGGGCGGGGAGCCCTCGCTCCCGACCTGGGACAACCCCTTTCTCGCTTCGAGTCCGGCCCAGGCGCCCGGCTCGGCCTGGCCCAGCAGGGAGCGGCGCGCCAGCCGCGCCACCTGCCTCAGGGACCGGGGTGTGGGTCCCCGCGGAGCCCCGGCGTCGGAGCCCGGCCGCCGCTGGGAGCGGCGCCACCCGCTGCCCGCGCGCCCGCGACCCGCCAGCCGCACGCTTCCGAGCTCCTTCGCTCGCCTCACCGGCCTCCAGCTCCGCCGCCCCGGAGACGGCACCCAACACCCGCCTGCACACACGCAGCCTCCCGAGCGACGCCACGCACTCGCCCGTCCCTTCCGCGGGCAGACGCCTGGCGGCAGGCAGACGGGCGAGGCGGGACGGACGGGGAACGGCGCCCGCTCTCCCCGCCTCCACGCGGAGACCGGGAGGGGCCGCCCCCGCCCGCCCGCCCGCCGCCCGCCTGCCGCCCAGCGAAGCCGGGTCGGGCAGAGCGAGGCAGGCGCGCCGGATGGCGGAGTGCCGGGGCAGGGCGGGGGGGGGAGGGAAGGAAGGGTGCCGCCGACGGCCACGGCGGGAGACTGAGAGCACCGGCCAGGGAGGAGAAGGGATGCGCTGGGGCTCGGCGTCCGCACCACCCGCGGTGGGGGCTCGCCGTCCCGGCGGCGAGCACGCGCTCGCGCCGGGGTCGCGCGTTCGAGGCAGGCCGGCGCAAGCCGACCGCGCGGCGTCTCTCCGCCGAGACCAGACCGCGGAGAGAGGGGGCAGGGTACCCCTCTCCGTCCCGGCTGCCCGCGGGGCATGCACGGGCCGCGCCGGCGGGCATGGGGGGGTGCGGCGCCCGCGCGCGCCGACCCCCCGGCCCCTCCGGCAGCACGCCCGGCTGCCCCCCGGGTCGCATCGGGCCGCCCGAGTCTTTAAACCCCCGCCCGGCTCTCCGACCGAGAACCCTCGGGCCCGGAGCCCGGGGCCCATGGCCATCCCTACCCGGGGGGGCCGCTACCGGCGGCCGCGGTGGCCGGAGGCCCTCCTCCTTCCTCCCAGCGCGCCCCCCCCCCCCCCGCCGCCCCCCGCCACCCCCGGCCCGGCCGACTCGCAGCGCGGCCCCCACGGCACGGCGTGGGGCGGCTGGAGCGGTTGGGGGGGGGGGGGGAAGGGAGGGGAGGAGGAAGCGTGGAAGGCCGGCAGGGCACGGCCGGTGCGGCACGCGCAGCGCAGCGCCCGGGAGGAGCACGCTGGCACACGGGACCACACGGGTGGGTCACCGAGGGGAGGCAGGAGAAGCGCGGACGCTAGGTACCTGGCCCTGGGGTGAGGGAAACGACCTGAAATCCCCGCGGGGGTGCCTCCCCCGCCGCCGCCCGCCGCCGGGCCACCGCCGCCTCGCGGCGACGGCGGCAGCCTCAGCGGCAGCGACGAGGCGGGGCGCGGAGGGGAACCCGGCACCCGCCAGCCGGCTCCAGCGCCCCTCGGCGGAGCGTCCACCCGCGGGGTGCGCCCGACACCCACCGCCACGACCTCGTCCTCCTCCCGGGGCCCGGGGTTTCCCTCAGTAACCCGGCGCCGGGTGGCAGCTGCGCCCGGGAGGAGAGCCGTGGTTTGGGCCGCCCGCTCGGGCACGACACGTCGCCTCGCGTGGCCTCGCGCGACGCCCCCGCTTGGGGTCCGCCGCGGCGCGGCGCCCGCCCCGCGCGCCGTCCCGGAACGCCTGTCCGCACCGCCTCTGCTAGACGGGCTGCTCCGCCGCAGCCCGCCCCGGGTCCGCCCCCCACAGCTTAGGAGTGGGGACCCGTGGGACCCGTCCCAACCCGGAATGCGATCTCGCTCGCGTCTCCA
>NW_027182624.1:12500-15000 GCF_040807025.1 Struthio camelus
GATCCACCGCTAAGAGTTGTCTCGGTTTCGGTCCCCACCGCGCGCGCGGGGGGACCGGGCAGCTTTCGCAGCCCCCTGAGGGCCCCCATCCGCTCTGCCTCCCTCCTCACGCCGACGCCGGCTGCTGAGCAAGGGACAGCGGAGAGAGAGGGCACGCCTCACTGACCGTACAAGCACAGAGGGAAAAAAAAAGGGGGGGGGGGGGGAGAACAGACCCGAACGAGAGGGGCGGGGAGCCCTCGCTCCCGACCTGGGACAACCCCTTTCTCGCTTCGAGTCCGGCCCAGGCGCCCGGCTCGGCCTGGCCCAGCAGGGAGCGGCGCGCCAGCCGCGCCACCTGCCTCAGGGACCGGGGTGTGGGTCCCCGCGGAGCCCCGGCGTCGGAGCCCGGCCGCCGCTGGGAGCGGCGCCACCCGCTGCCCGCGCGCCCGCGACCCGCCAGCCGCACGCTTCCGAGCTCCTTCGCTCGCCTCACCGGCCTCCAGCTCCGCCGCCCCGGAGACGGCACCCAACACCCGCCTGCACACACGCAGCCTCCCGAGCGACGCCACGCACTCGCCCGTCCCTTCCGCGGGCAGACGCCTGGCGGCAGGCAGACGGGCGAGGCGGGACGGACGGGGAACGGCGCCCGCTCTCCCCGCCTCCACGCGGAGACCGGGAGGGGCCGCCCCCGCCCGCCCGCCCGCCGCCCGCCTGCCGCCCAGCGAAGCCGGGTCGGGCAGAGCGAGGCAGGCGCGCCGGATGGCGGAGTGCCGGGGCAGGGCGGGGGGGGGAGGGAAGGAAGGGTGCCGCCGACGGCCACGGCGGGAGACTGAGAGCACCGGCCAGGGAGGAGAAGGGATGCGCTGGGGCTCGGCGTCCGCACCACCCGCGGTGGGGGCTCGCCGTCCCGGCGGCGAGCACGCGCTCGCGCCGGGGTCGCGCGTTCGAGGCAGGCCGGCGCAAGCCGACCGCGCGGCGTCTCTCCGCCGAGACCAGACCGCGGAGAGAGGGGGCAGGGTACCCCTCTCCGTCCCGGCTGCCCGCGGGGCATGCACGGGCCGCGCCGGCGGGCATGGGGGGGTGCGGCGCCCGCGCGCGCCGACCCCCCGGCCCCTCCGGCAGCACGCCCGGCTGCCCCCCGGGTCGCATCGGGCCGCCCGAGTCTTTAAACCCCCGCCCGGCTCTCCGACCGAGAACCCTCGGGCCCGGAGCCCGGGGCCCATGGCCATCCCTACCCGGGGGGGCCGCTACCGGCGGCCGCGGTGGCCGGAGGCCCTCCTCCTTCCTCCCAGCGCGCCCCCCCCCCCCCCGCCGCCCCCCGCCACCCCCGGCCCGGCCGACTCGCAGCGCGGCCCCCACGGCACGGCGTGGGGCGGCTGGAGCGGTTGGGGGGGGGGGGGAAGGGAGGGGAGGAGGAAGCGTGGAAGGCCGGCAGGGCACGGCCGGTGCGGCACGCGCAGCGCAGCGCCCGGGAGGAGCACGCTGGCACACGGGACCACACGGGTGGGTCACCGAGGGGAGGCAGGAGAAGCGCGGACGCTAGGTACCTGGCCCTGGGGTGAGGGAAACGACCTGAAATCCCCGCGGGGGTGCCTCCCCCGCCGCCGCCCGCCGCCGGGCCACCGCCGCCTCGCGGCGACGGCGGCAGCCTCAGCGGCAGCGACGAGGCGGGGCGCGGAGGGGAACCCGGCACCCGCCAGCCGGCTCCAGCGCCCCTCGGCGGAGCGTCCACCCGCGGGGTGCGCCCGACACCCACCGCCACGACCTCGTCCTCCTCCCGGGGCCCGGGGTTTCCCTCAGTAACCCGGCGCCGGGTGGCAGCTGCGCCCGGGAGGAGAGCCGTGGTTTGGGCCGCCCGCTCGGGCACGACACGTCGCCTCGCGTGGCCTCGCGCGACGCCCCCGCTTGGGGTCCGCCGCGGCGCGGCGCCCGCCCCGCGCGCCGTCCCGGAACGCCTGTCCGCACCGCCTCTGCTAGACGGGCTGCTCCGCCGCAGCCCGCCCCGGGTCCGCCCCCCACAGCTTAGGAGTGGGGACCCGTGGGACCCGTCCCAACCCGGAATGCGATCTCGCTCGCGTCTCCACCCGCCGCTTCCTCCCGCGGGCACCGGGGGAGCAAGCCCCGCCGACCCTCCCACGCACTGCCGCCCGCTCTGCCGGGCCCTCCCCCGGGCCGGACCCTCCCCTGCCCCGGCGGCGGCGGATCACCGTCGGGCGAAGGGGCGGGGGCGGCGCTCGGAGACGGGCACCGGCGGCGGGCGCCAGCGGAGGCGAGAGGGCAGACGGGGACGGTCCCCCACCGGCGGCGGGGAATCGGCGGCGGGCTTTCGGCGAGCGAGCCCCCGCGCTAGCGGGCCTCGGGAGGGCCGTACACCCGCCGGCGGGCCGAGCCCCATGCTCGGCCCTGTGGCGCAGAGTGCGGGACAGGTGAACTCGGGTTCACGCACGGCAACCGGGACACGGCGGGCAGGGGACCACACCGGTGTTCAGTGCCGTCGGCATCGGCAACGAGGCGCGGT
>NW_027182624.1:27500-30000 GCF_040807025.1 Struthio camelus
GGGCGGCACACCGCTGCGCCAACGCGGCAATGGGGGTGACGATTGACCGTCAAGCGACGCTCAGACAGGCGTAGCCCCGGGAGGAACCTGGGGCCGCAAGTGCGTTCGAAGTGTCGATGATCAATGTGTCCTGCAATTCACATTAATTCTCGCAGCTAGCTGCGTTCTTCATCGACGCACGAGCCGAGTGATCCACCGCTAAGAGTTGTCTCGGTTTCGGTCCCCACCGCGCGCGCGGGGGGACCGGGCAGCTTTCGCAGCCCCCTGAGGGCCCCCATCCGCTCTGCCTCCCTCCTCACGCCGACGCCGGCTGCTGAGCAAGGGACAGCGGAGAGAGAGGGCACGCCTCACTGACCGTACAAGCACAGAGGGAAAAAAAAAGGGGTGGGGGGGGGAGAACAGACCCGAACGAGAGGGGCGGGGAGCCCTCGCTCCCGACCTGGGACAACCCCTTTCTCGCTTCGAGTCCGGCCCAGGCGCCCGGCTCGGCCTGGCCCAGCAGGGAGCGGCGCGCCAGCCGCGCCACCTGCCTCAGGGACCGGGGTGTGGGTCCCCGCGGAGCCCCGGCGTCGGAGCCCGGCCGCCGCTGGGAGCGGCGCCACCCGCTGCCCGCGCGCCCGCGACCCGCCAGCCGCACGCTTCCGAGCTCCTTCGCTCGCCTCACCGGCCTCCAGCTCCGCCGCCCCGGAGACGGCACCCAACACCCGCCTGCACACACGCAGCCTCCCGAGCGACGCCACGCACTCGCCCGTCCCTTCCGCGGGCAGACGCCTGGCGGCAGGCAGACGGGCGAGGCGGGACGGACGGGGAACGGCGCCCGCTCTCCCCGCCTCCACGCGGAGACCGGGAGGGGCCGCCCCCGCCCGCCCGCCCGCCGCCCGCCTGCCGCCCAGCGAAGCCGGGTCGGGCAGAGCGAGGCAGGCGCGCCGGATGGCGGAGTGCCGGGGCAGGGCGGGGGGGGGAGGGAAGGAAGGGTGCCGCCGACGGCCACGGCGGGAGACTGAGAGCACCGGCCAGGGAGGAGAAGGGATGCGCTGGGGCTCGGCGTCCGCACCACCCGCGGTGGGGGCTCGCCGTCCCGGCGGCGAGCACGCGCTCGCGCCGGGGTCGCGCGTTCGAGGCAGGCCGGCGCAAGCCGACCGCGCGGCGTCTCTCCGCCGAGACCAGACCGCGGAGAGAGGGGGCAGGGTACCCCTCTCCGTCCCGGCTGCCCGCGGGGCATGCACGGGCCGCGCCGGCGGGCATGGGGGGGTGCGGCGCCCGCGCGCGCCGACCCCCCGGCCCCTCCGGCAGCACGCCCGGCTGCCCCCCGGGTCGCATCGGGCCGCCCGAGTCTTTAAACCCCCGCCCGGCTCTCCGACCGAGAACCCTCGGGCCCGGAGCCCGGGGCCCATGGCCATCCCTACCCGGGGGGGCCGCTACCGGCGGCCGCGGTGGCCGGAGGCCCTCCTCCTTCCTCCCAGCGCGCCCCCCCCCCCCCCGCCGCCCCCCGCCGCCCCCGGCCCGGCCGACTCGCAGCGCGGCCCCCACGGCACGGCGTGGGGCGGCTGGAGCGGTTGGGGGGGGGGGGAAGGGAGGGGAGGAGGAAGCGTGGAAGGCCGGCAGGGCACGGCCGGTGCGGCACGCGCAGCGCAGCGCCCGGGAGGAGCACGCTGGCACACGGGACCACACGGGTGGGTCACCGAGGGGAGGCAGGAGAAGCGCGGACGCTAGGTACCTGGCCCTGGGGTGAGGGAAACGACCTGAAATCCCCGCGGGGGTGCCTCCCCCGCCGCCGCCCGCCGCCGGGCCACCGCCGCCTCGCGGCGACGGCGGCAGCCTCAGCGGCAGCGACGAGGCGGGGCGCGGAGGGGAACCCGGCACCCGCCAGCCGGCTCCAGCGCCCCTCGGCGGAGCGTCCACCCGCGGGGTGCGCCCGACACCCACCGCCACGACCTCGTCCTCCTCCCGGGGCCCGGGGTTTCCCTCAGTAACCCGGCGCCGGGTGGCAGCTGCGCCCGGGAGGAGAGCCGTGGTTTGGGCCGCCCGCTCGGGCACGACACGTCGCCTCGCGTGGCCTCGCGCGACGCCCCCGCTTGGGGTCCGCCGCGGCGCGGCGCCCGCCCCGCGCGCCGTCCCGGAACGCCTGTCCGCACCGCCTCTGCTAGACGGGCTGCTCCGCCGCAGCCCGCCCCGGGTCCGCCCCCCACAGCTTAGGAGTGGGGACCCGTGGGACCCGTCCCAACCCGGAATGCGATCTCGCTCGCGTCTCCACCCGCCGCTTCCTCCCGCGGGCACCGGGGGAGCAAGCCCCGCCGACCCTCCCACGCACTGCCGCCCGCTCTGCCGGGCCCTCCCCCGGGCCGGACCCTCCCCTGCCCCGGCGGCGGCGGATCACCGTCGGGCGAAGGGGCGGGGGCGGCGCTCGGAGACGGGCACCGGCGGCGGGCGCCAGCGGAGGCGAGAGGGCAGACGGGGACGGTCCCCCACCGGCGGCGGGGAATCGGCGGCGGGCTTTCGG
>NW_027182624.1:42500-45000 GCF_040807025.1 Struthio camelus
GGAGGGCAGGGCAAGGCACGCCGGCCGCGGACGGTGGAGGCGGACGGTCGGCCGGAGCCGGGCAGGCAGGCCAGCCGGAAGACCGGGGCCACCGGTGCACGCACCGGTGGTCCCGGCTCCGCCGCCGCCGCCGACTCACCGCCGCCGCCGCCCCCCCACCGACTCGCCGCCGCCGCCGCCCCCCCCGGCCCCCCCCCGAGGGGCGGCACACCGCTGCGCCAACGCGGCAATGGGGGTGACGATTGACCGTCAAGCGACGCTCAGACAGGCGTAGCCCCGGGAGGAACCCGGGGCCGCAAGTGCGTTCGAAGTGTCGATGATCAATGTGTCCTGCAATTCACATTAATTCTCGCAGCTAGCTGCGTTCTTCATCGACGCACGAGCCGAGTGATCCACCGCTAAGAGTTGTCTCGGTTTCGGTCCCCACCGCGCGCGCGGGGGGACCGGGCAGCTTTCGCAGCCCCCTGAGGGCCCCCATCCGCTCTGCCTCCCTCCTCACGCCGACGCCGGCTGCTGAGCAAGGGACAGCGGAGAGAGAGGGCACGCCTCACTGACCGTACAAGCACAGAGGGAAAAAAAAAGGGGTGGGGGGGGGGAGAACAGACCCGAACGAGAGGGGCGGGGAGCCCTCGCTCCCGACCTGGGACAACCCCTTTCTCGCTTCGAGTCCGGCCCAGGCGCCCGGCTCGGCCTGGCCCAGCAGGGAGCGGCGCGCCAGCCGCGCCACCTGCCTCAGGGACCGGGGTGTGGGTCCCCGCGGAGCCCCGGCGTCGGAGCCCGGCCGCCGCTGGGAGCGGCGCCACCCGCTGCCCGCGCGCCCGCGACCCGCCAGCCGCACGCTTCCGAGCTCCTTCGCTCGCCTCACCGGCCTCCAGCTCCGCCGCCCCGGAGACGGCACCCAACACCCGCCTGCACACACGCAGCCTCCCGAGCGACGCCACGCACTCGCCCGTCCCTTCCGCGGGCAGACGCCTGGCGGCAGGCAGACGGGCGAGGCGGGACGGACGGGGAACGGCGCCCGCTCTCCCCGCCTCCACGCGGAGACCGGGAGGGGCCGCCCCCGCCCGCCCGCCCGCCGCCCGCCTGCCGCCCAGCGAAGCCGGGTCGGGCAGAGCGAGGCAGGCGCGCCGGATGGCGGAGTGCCGGGGCAGGGCGGGGGGGGGAGGGAAGGAAGGGTGCCGCCGACGGCCACGGCGGGAGACTGAGAGCACCGGCCAGGGAGGAGAAGGGATGCGCTGGGGCTCGGCGTCCGCACCACCCGCGGTGGGGGCTCGCCGTCCCGGCGGCGAGCACGCGCTCGCGCCGGGGTCGCGCGTTCGAGGCAGGCCGGCGCAAGCCGACCGCGCGGCGTCTCTCCGCCGAGACCAGACCGCGGAGAGAGGGGGCAGGGTACCCCTCTCCGTCCCGGCTGCCCGCGGGGCATGCACGGGCCGCGCCGGCGGGCATGGGGGGGTGCGGCGCCCGCGCGCGCCGACCCCCCGGCCCCTCCGGCAGCACGCCCGGCTGCCCCCCGGGTCGCATCGGGCCGCCCGAGTCTTTAAACCCCCGCCCGGCTCTCCGACCGAGAACCCTCGGGCCCGGAGCCCGGGGCCCATGGCCATCCCTACCCGGGGGGGCCGCTACCGGCGGCCGCGGTGGCCGGAGGCCCTCCTCCTTCCTCCCAGCGCGCCCCCCCCCCCCCGCCGCCCCCCGCCGCCCCCGGCCCGGCCGACTCGCAGCGCGGCCCCCACGGCACGGCGTGGGGCGGCTGGAGCGGTTGGGGGGGGGGGGAAGGGAGGGGAGGAGGAAGCGTGGAAGGCCGGCAGGGCACGGCCGGTGCGGCACGCGCAGCGCAGCGCCCGGGAGGAGCACGCTGGCACACGGGACCACACGGGTGGGTCACCGAGGGGAGGCAGGAGAAGCGCGGACGCTAGGTACCTGGCCCTGGGGTGAGGGAAACGACCTGAAATCCCCGCGGGGGTGCCTCCCCCGCCGCCGCCCGCCGCCGGGCCACCGCCGCCTCGCGGCGACGGCGGCAGCCTCAGCGGCAGCGACGAGGCGGGGCGCGGAGGGGAACCCGGCACCCGCCAGCCGGCTCCAGCGCCCCTCGGCGGAGCGTCCACCCGCGGGGTGCGCCCGACACCCACCGCCACGACCTCGTCCTCCTCCCGGGGCCCGGGGTTTCCCTCAGTAACCCGGCGCCGGGTGGCAGCTGCGCCCGGGAGGAGAGCCGTGGTTTGGGCCGCCCGCTCGGGCACGACACGTCGCCTCGCGTGGCCTCGCGCGACGCCCCCGCTTGGGGTCCGCCGCGGCGCGGCGCCCGCCCCGCGCGCCGTCCCGGAACGCCTGTCCGCACCGCCTCTGCTAGACGGGCTGCTCCGCCGCAGCCCGCCCCGGGTCCGCCCCCCACAGCTTAGGAGTGGGGACCCGTGGGACCCGTCCCAACCCGGAATGCGATCTCGCTCGCGTCTCCACCCGCCGCTTCCTCCCGCGGGCACCGGGGGAGCAAGCCCCGCCGACC
>NW_027182624.1:57500-60000 GCF_040807025.1 Struthio camelus
GTCGCCACGTCTGATCTGAGGTCGCAATCGGATGGAGGCGGGGCGGGCGCGCGCCCGCCCCTCGCGCTTCGACCCCCCGGAGGAGGCCCGAGACGAGGCAGAGCCGGCGGGCACGCGCCCGCCAGCCGCCGGCAGAGAGGACGGCCCGAGGCCCCCGCCAGGATCGAGGGGGAAGCGGCGCGGCGACCCGCGAGTCGCCGCCACGGAGGGGCAGCGAGGGGCCCCCCCCTCCGACACACGCGCGCGGCAGCACGGTGCGGTACCACCGCGGTACCCACCCGCAGACAGCCGCGCGGGGCCGGGGGGCGAGGTCCGCACCTCCCCCGGGCCCGGCTCCCAAACGCTCGCTCGCCCACTCGCACACTCGCGCACAGCCCCTCCACCGGCCGCGGCTGGCTCCTCCTCCCCGGCCGCTGACCTCCGCTCTCGCCCCGGCACGGGACGACGGCGCGGCAGCGCCCCTCCCCCCCCCCCTTTCTGCCCCCCCCCCTCCCCCGTCTCGCCACCGAACGGCGCCGCCCGCGCTTGCCCCACACCACCGCCCCGCGGAGACACCCGCGCGCCGTCGCTGCCGGCCTCAACGCAACGCCGCGGCTGACGCCAGCCGGCGGGTGGAAGTGGCTCGGCACGCACTACGGACGCGGGTGCGCCGCGGGGGGGGGGCAGAGGGGGCTCGGCGGGCGCCGAAGCGGCAGCAGTCGGGGCAGGGAGAGGGCAAGGGGAGGGGAAGAAAGGCAGCCGGCCGTCCCCCCCCGCCGGAGGGGAACGGGGGACCAGCGCACCACCGGGAGAGTGGTGGAGGAGAGCCGTCGTACGGCGGGCACTGGCGGTGGCGGCGGGCGGCGGCGGCAGGTGCCGGGCCACCGCGACCGACCGAACCTGGGGGCCCGGCGGGACGAACTCCGCACAGCGGGCGCTCCGGGAGCGGGGGTTTCCCGAGTCTGCACTTAGGGGGACGAAGGCCCGGGCCCACACGGGGAGGAGAGGCACCCCCTCTCCCCGGCGGCGCGGGCCTGCGAGGCGCCCCAGCCGCGCCACACCGCACACACCGCGCAGGGCAGCGGTGGCCACCGGGCTCGGAGGGGAGGGAGGGCAGGGCAAGGCACGCCGGCCGCGGACGGTGGAGGCGGACGGTCGGCCGGAGCCGGGCAGGCAGGCCAGCCGGAAGACCGGGGCCACCGGTGCACGCACCGGTGGTCCCGGCTCCGCCGCCGCCGCCGACTCACCGCCGCCGCCGCCCCCCCACCGACTCGCCGCCGCCGCCGCCCCCCCCGGCCCCCCCCCGAGGGGCGGCACACCGCTGCGCCAACGCGGCAATGGGGGTGACGATTGACCGTCAAGCGACGCTCAGACAGGCGTAGCCCCGGGAGGAACCCGGGGCCGCAAGTGCGTTCGAAGTGTCGATGATCAATGTGTCCTGCAATTCACATTAATTCTCGCAGCTAGCTGCGTTCTTCATCGACGCACGAGCCGAGTGATCCACCGCTAAGAGTTGTCTCGGTTTCGGTCCCCACCGCGCGCGCGGGGGGACCGGGCAGCTTTCGCAGCCCCCTGAGGGCCCCCATCCGCTCTGCCTCCCTCCTCACGCCGACGCCGGCTGCTGAGCAAGGGACAGCGGAGAGAGAGGGCACGCCTCACTGACCGTACAAGCACAGAGGGAAAAAAAAAGGGGTGGGGGGGGGGAGAACAGACCCGAACGAGAGGGGCGGGGAGCCCTCGCTCCCGACCTGGGACAACCCCTTTCTCGCTTCGAGTCCGGCCCAGGCGCCCGGCTCGGCCTGGCCCAGCAGGGAGCGGCGCGCCAGCCGCGCCACCTGCCTCAGGGACCGGGGTGTGGGTCCCCGCGGAGCCCCGGCGTCGGAGCCCGGCCGCCGCTGGGAGCGGCGCCACCCGCTGCCCGCGCGCCCGCGACCCGCCAGCCGCACGCTTCCGAGCTCCTTCGCTCGCCTCACCGGCCTCCAGCTCCGCCGCCCCGGAGACGGCACCCAACACCCGCCTGCACACACGCAGCCTCCCGAGCGACGCCACGCACTCGCCCGTCCCTTCCGCGGGCAGACGCCTGGCGGCAGGCAGACGGGCGAGGCGGGACGGACGGGGAACGGCGCCCGCTCTCCCCGCCTCCACGCGGAGACCGGGAGGGGCCGCCCCCGCCCGCCCGCCCGCCGCCCGCCTGCCGCCCAGCGAAGCCGGGTCGGGCAGAGCGAGGCAGGCGCGCCGGATGGCGGAGTGCCGGGGCAGGGCGGGGGGGGGAGGGAAGGAAGGGTGCCGCCGACGGCCACGGCGGGAGACTGAGAGCACCGGCCAGGGAGGAGAAGGGATGCGCTGGGGCTCGGCGTCCGCACCACCCGCGGTGGGGGCTCGCCGTCCCGGCGGCGAGCACGCGCTCGCGCCGGGGTCGCGCGTTCGAGGCAGGCCGGCGCAAGCCGACCGCGCGGCGTCTCTCCGCCGAGACCAGACCGCGGAGAGAGGGGGCAGGGTACCCCTCTCCGTCCCGGCTGCC
>NW_027182624.1:65000-67500 GCF_040807025.1 Struthio camelus
CGCCCATGCACCCCCCTGTGACGGGGGAGCACAGCAGAGCCGACCCGCCGGGGGCCCTCTCCGACGCGACCCGAACGGCCTCATCGATCGGGAGCAAACACACACGGTCGAGTCCTGAGCCAACTCACCCCGCCGCCCACCAGTGGCCGCAAACCAGCGGCGGGCGCTGCGTGTGGGTGCGGACCATCGTCTGCAAGAGGTGCCCACTCGAGCCTGAACACCGGCACCGCCCCCACGCTCCCTGTGACGGGGAAGCAGGGAAGCGCCAGCCCGCCGAGGGGCCTCTCCGACGTGTCCCGGGACACCTCAGCGGGCGTCTGCGTGTGGGTGTGGATCGGCAGCCGCGAGCCGGCTGCTGCTCCGGCCGGAGCACCGGCATCACCACGCTCCCTGCGACAGGGGCCCGAAGAACGAGGCTCTCGAGCCGCTGGTGTCTGGGCAGAGCCGCACGGGGCACCCCCCGGTTTCTCTCTGGACCACCCTCTGGCGTTCACGAACGGCACACGCGCCAGGCCTTTTCCCCGGCCGCGGGGGGGGGGGGGGGGGGGGGTGGTGGTGTCCGGCTCACCCCTCTCCCGAGTCGGCAACGGCTGCATGGGACCTGCCGCTGGCTGGGCTCCCCGCCTCCGCAGCGGCTTCCGGCACCTGGGACACACTCGCGGGGCTGCCGGAGACCTGCCGGGAGACCGCCGCGCCGAACGGGCAAAAGAAAGCGCTCTCCCCGAAGGGCCGGGCTCAGGACCGCTCCCCGCCCGCCCTCGTCGCAAGCCGCCCTAGGCCTCCCGCGGGCCGGCCACAATGCGCTGGGGGCGCCCGGGAGTGCGGCTCCGGAACTCAGCGGCTGTTCACCCTGTGGCCTACAGTCGTACCGCTAAGTCCAGCGGGGCGGGAGAGCCGAAGGACAGCCGCCCCTCCTACCGGGGAGTGGCTCGAAAGTGGCCGACCTCTACGATGACGTAACTGGAGGCAGCGACGCAGAGCGACCCCTTTCGCCGCTCCACAGGAACGCCAGGGAGAACAGGTCTACCAGCCACCACCCCGAAAGGCCACCAAGTCTCGCTGGAGCCTGGTAGACCTGCTGCCAGTTAGCGGAGGCAGACCCGGGGCACCGGCTGCGACTTCTCCGGGCCTCCCGGAGCCGCGGAGACCGGCTACGCCGCGCCCCTTCGAGGCCGGCCTCCCCGGAGGCCGGTCGACCCGCCCGCCCCTTCGAGGCTCGGCGGCCTCCCCGGAGGCCGGTCGACCAGCTCGCCCCTTCGAGGCTCGGCGGCCTCCCCGGAGGCCGGTCGACCAGCTCGCCCCTTCGAGGCTCGGCGGCCTCCCCGGAGGCCGGTCGACCAGCTCGCCTCTCCCCGGAGGCCGGTCGACCAGCTCGCCCCTTCGAGGACCTCCCCGGAGGCCGGTCGACCAGCTCGCCTCTCCCCGGAGGCCGGTCGACCAGCTCGCCCCTTCGAGGACCTCCCCGGAGGCCGGTAGACTCTCTGGCCGCTGCCAAGGCAGCCTCCCAGGCCCGGGCGGGCGAGCGGGCGGGCGGGCCGGCCGCTGCCGAGTTGGACCCTTCGGGCCGGCCGCTAACAGGCCAAGCCCGCCGCCCCTCCCGAGTCCCCCTCCCCGGCCGGACCCGTTCGGTTTCCTTGGAGAGCTGCCGCTTCTCCCTTAGCCGCTTAGCGTGCTTTCTTTGTTTAGGTTTCCCCCCCCCCCCCCCCCCGGCTTGCTCCTTTTCGGTGTCGTACGGGCTTTTTTTTTTTTTTTTTTTGTGTGTGTGCGTGCGTGCGTGCGTGCGTGCGTGCGTGTGTGCGTGTGTGTGTGCGCGCGCGCGCGCGTGTGCGTGTGCGCTTTCTGTATGCTTGCCCCACCACCAGCAGCAGCAGCAGCACCTCCCTTTCTCGCCCTTACCATCTTCCTCGCTGGTTTTCCTTCGTTTCCCGTGTTGTTTCCTCTCCTCCACCACCACCACCCCCCCCCCCCGGCCCCCCGATCTCCTTGGGAGGCCTGCTCATTTTTTTGCTACTTGGCACAGGAAGCGGCGTGCGGTCCAGCGGCAGGGGAAGGTCCTCGTGCGCGAATGTAGGGCGCTGCAGTCGCCGTTGGGGCTTTCTTTTCTCTTTCTCTCTGCCTGCCTGCCCCTCTCCCTCCCCCTCCCCCTCCTGCCCTTAATTGGTGGACCGTCCCGCCGCCCTCCCCCCCCCCCCCCCCCGCCCAGCGCCGCCACTGCCGCTGCCCCCACCCCCCGCCCCCAACCCCGGCCCATTCGTCGTCGCCTCGCTTGCTCCCTCGCGCGCGCGCCCTTCACTGCCCGGCTCCAGCCCCTGTCCGTTCCTAAACTTCTCGGCCAGCGCGCCGCCGGGGGCTGAGGAAGAATCCCTGACCCCAGGCTGACCTCCCGCGCCTCTCCCGCCCGGCGCTTGCCCCTCCCCCCGCCCCCAAACCACACTCTCCGCGCAGGTGCACGGCGCCCGGGCGCGGGGTGGGGCGGGGCGGGGCGGGGCGGGGCCGGGAC
>NW_027182624.1:80000-82500 GCF_040807025.1 Struthio camelus
GCACCCCGTGCAAGGTTTTTTCGGACACCTGAGAACTCACAGGGCCACTTGGCCTCGCAGAGCCGGGTTCGGTGATAGAAGCCCGAGGATAAGCGGGAGAGCACACACACACCTCTCCTTCGCCGCTCCAGCGGGCAGCACCTCGCGCGCGACAGGACGCGTGCTGGAGAGGAGACCCCCCTGCCTGAACATCGGACACCGCCCATGCACCCCCCTGTGACGGGGGAGCACAGCAGAGCCGACCCGCCGGGGGCCCTCTCCGACGCGACCCGAACGGCCTCATCAATCGGGAGCAAACACACACGGTCGAGTCCTGAGCCAACTCACCCCGCCGCCCACCAGTGGCCGCAAACCAGCGGCGGGCGCTGCGTGTGGGTGCGGACCATCGTCTGCAAGAGGTGCCCACTCGAGCCTGAACACCGGCACCGCCCCCACGCTCCCTGTGACGGGGAAGCAGGGAAGCGCCAGCCCGCCGAGGGGCCTCTCCGACGTGTCCCGGGACACCTCAGCGGGCGTCTGCGTGTGGGTGTGGATCGGCAGCCGCGAGCCGGCTGCTGCTCCGGCCGGAGCACCGGCATCACCACGCTCCCTGCGACAGGGGCCCGAAGAACGAGGCTCTCGAGCCGCTGGTGTCTGGGCAGAGCCGCACGGGGCACCCCCCGGTTTCTCTCTGGACCACCCTCTGGCGTTCACGAACGGCACACGCGCCAGGCCTTTTCCCCGGCCGCGGGGGGGGGGGGGGGGGGGGGGGTGGTGGTGTCCGGCTCACCCCTCTCCCGAGTCGGCAACGGCTGCATGGGACCTGCCGCTGGCTGGGCTCCCCGCCTCCGCAGCGGCTTCCGGCACCTGGGACACACTCGCGGGGCTGCCGGAGACCTGCCGGGAGACCGCCGCGCCGAACGGGCAAAAGAAAGCGCTCTCCCCGAAGGGCCGGGCTCAGGACCGCTCCCCGCCCGCCCTCGTCGCAAGCCGCCCTAGGCCTCCCGCGGGCCGGCCACAATGCGCTGGGGGCGCCCGGGAGTGCGGCTCCGGAACTCAGCGGCTGTTCACCCTGTGGCCTACAGTCGTACCGCTAAGTCCAGCGGGGCGGGAGAGCCGAAGGACAGCCGCCCCTCCTACCGGGGAGTGGCTCGAAAGTGGCCGACCTCTACGATGACGTAACTGGAGGCAGCGACGCAGAGCGACCCCTTTCGCCGCTCCACAGGAACGCCAGGGAGAACAGGTCTACCAGCCACCACCCCGAAAGGCCACCAAGTCTCGCTGGAGCCTGGTAGACCTGCTGCCAGTTAGCGGAGGCAGACCCGGGGCACCGGCTGCGACTTCTCCGGGCCTCCCGGAGCCGCGGAGACCGGCTACGCCGCGCCCCTTCGAGGCCGGCCTCCCCGGAGGCCGGTCGACCCGCCCGCCCCTTCGAGGCTCGGCGGCCTCCCCGGAGGCCGGTCGACCAGCTCGCCCCTTCGAGGCTCGGCGGCCTCCCCGGAGGCCGGTCGACCAGCTCGCCCCTTCGAGGCTCGGCGGCCTCCCCGGAGGCCGGTCGACCAGCTCGCCTCTCCCCGGAGGCCGGTCGACCAGCTCGCCCCTTCGAGGACCTCCCCGGAGGCCGGTCGACCAGCTCGCCTCTCCCCGGAGGCCGGTCGACCAGCTCGCCCCTTCGAGGACCTCCCCGGAGGCCGGTAGACTCTCTGGCCGCTGCCAAGGCAGCCTCCCAGGCCCGGGCGGGCGAGCGGGCGGGCGGGCCGGCCGCTGCCGAGTTGGACCCTTCGGGCCGGCCGCTAACAGGCCAGCCCGCCGCCCCTCCCGAGTCCCCCTCCCCGGCCGGACCCGTTCGGTTTCCTTGGAGAGCTGCCGCTTCTCCCTTAGCCGCTTAGCGTGCTTTCTTTGTTTAGGTTTCCACCCCCCCCCCCCCCCCGGCTTGCTCCTTTTCGGTGTCGTACGGGCTTTTTTTTTTTTTTTTTTTGTGTGTGTGCGTGCGTGCGTGCGTGCGTGCGTGCGTGTGTGCGTGTGTGTGTGCGCGCGCGCGCGCGTGTGCGTGTGCGCTTTCTGTATGCTTGCCCCACCACCAGCAGCAGCAGCAGCACCTCCCTTTCTCGCCCTTACCATCTTCCTCGCTGGTTTTCCTTCGTTTCCCGTGTTGTTTCCTCTCCTCCACCACCACCACCCCCCCCCCCCGGCCCCCCGATCTCCTTGGGAGGCCTGCTCATTTTTTTGCTACTTGGCACAGGAAGCGGCGTGCGGTCCAGCGGCAGGGGAAGGTCCTCGTGCGCGAATGTAGGGCGCTGCAGTCGCCGTTGGGGCTTTCTTTTCTCTTTCTCTCTGCCTGCCTGCCCCTCTCCCTCCCCCTCCCCCTCCTGCCCTTAATTGGTGGACCGTCCCGCCGCCCTCCCCCCCCCCCCCCCCGCCCAGCGCCGCCACTGCCGCTGCCCCCACCCCCCGCCCCCAACCCCGGCCCATTCGTCGTCGCCTCGCTTGCTCCCTCGCGCGCGCGCCCTTCACTGCCCGG
>NW_027182624.1:87500-209058 GCF_040807025.1 Struthio camelus
GGGCTGAGGGGGCCTTGGGGTTGATGCAGAGGTGGTGGTGGAGAAGGAAGCAGCTCTGAGTGGCACCTAGAGTACTGGTTGCTGCCTGGTAGCAGCCCTGCTCTCACTGCTGTGTCTCCCGCTGTCCCTGAGCGGGGGGACTAGCCAGAGGCTTGGCTCCAAGAGTCCCAGCAGCAGCTGCAGCCTGCTGGCCACCGGCAAGCTAGGGTTGCCTGCAGAGCCAGTGCACTGTGAGCCTGCTCCCGAGCATCCTGCCTTGCCCTGGTGGCCCTCTGGCCACATGCCCCATGCTGCTGCTACCCAGCACAGCGCGTGCTCCTGGCTCTCCTGGGCCACGGTGCCAGCACTGCCCCGCACCTCTCTCCAGAGCCACATCCGCTGCTTAGCTAAGCAGCAGTAGTGCGGCACGCAGCGTGACATTTCTTCTCTCCTGGGTCCTTTCTGCCCCAGCTGTTTGTGAAAAACCTGCAGCCTTCCGAAAGGACAGACGTCATTGTCACAGCCATCGAGGGCATGAGGAACTGCAGCACCTACAATACGGAGGTGGCTTCCCACATGCTGACCATGTTCCTGCTGGACGCTTTCTCTGTGCTGGAAGATGTAAGGAGCCTGGGGCTGGCGTGCATGGGGCTCGACCCTCTGGGGCGCTGTTTCCCCGCCGAGAGCCAGTGTTCTTGGGCAGCGGAGCCCCTTGGAAGGCAGCAAGGAGCGGTGGGAGTGGTGGAGAGGGAAGGAGAAGTGAGTGGGAGCTGGGGTATTGGCTGCTCTCTGGGAGCAGCCTCACCGTCCGCCTTGTGTCTTCCAGGTGCCACGCATCATAAGGTGCCTCTACAGGAACGTCAAGTATGTGAGGGAGCTGTCGGCCCGGGTCACCCTAAACAAGACCCTTTGCCAGCTGGCCTGCTTGGAGCCCAGCGAGGTGACCGTGAGCCTGCTGTACTGCTCGCCACTGTGCAACAGGTATGGGGCCCGTCAGCCTGGACGGGCTCCAGTGGCTCATTGGCCATGGGGAGAAGGGCCCAAAGAGGGCCAGAGGCAAGCAGATGGCCAGCACACGGCTGAGGGGCAGGGCCCTGTGTCTCGCCCACCGTTTCCCAGCCCTGGTGCCTCAAGCAGGCCTTGAGGAGCCAGAGCTGAGCAAGTGTCCCTGCCTTGAGCCGCAGAGCGCAGCGGCTCTGCACGCTCCCTGCCGCGCAAGGGGCTTCAGCTTGGTCATGTGCTGCCTGCCTGGGCAGGACCCTCTTGGGGCTGCCAGGGAGGAGGGGGTGGGCAGGGGCAGGGCTGGCACACAGCTGGGGACCTCCAGGGCTGGCCCAGGCTACGGTGCTGCGGCCAAGGAAGTGCCACTGACAAGGCGCTCTGGGCCTGCAGCACTGCCGTGAGCATGTGGAAGGTGCTGATGGATAAGCCGATGCTTGCGCCGGACATGCTGCGGGAGCTGCTGAGCTTGCTGGAGGAGCGGCCACTGCGCAAGCAGTCCAGCTCCGACAGGGACAACAACTGCATCCTTCCGCTGGCCGTGAGTTAGGGGACGAGGCCTCCCGTGCCCCCAGGCTGGTGCCTGCCTCCCTGGGCCCCCTCCCCCTCTCCGCTGCCCGTGTGCCCCCAAGCAGGGACCTCTCCTGGGCCCATGGCTACAACATGGCCAGCGCCAGGCCTCCGACTGTGCCAGCACACAGGGCTGCCAAGTGCTGCCTGGCCTCTCTGCACACCAACAGCCAGGCTGGCCATGCCCAGGAAATCTCCATCCGACGCTGTCCCTGCATCCGCCGACCTCGCTCAGCAGGCTGGAAAGCCAGGGTCGGGTTGGGGGCAAGGTGAGGGGCAGGAGTAGGGCTCCTGAAAAACCTGGGCAGGCAGCACGGCCTGGGACAGGGAGCCTGGCCGAGCGTGCACGCTACACGAAGCCTGCCGAGGTGATGGTCATGCTGAGGCAGGAAGGCTCACTGTGTACAACCAGGAGCTGAGGCCCAAGAGCCTGCGGGCGCTGGCCCTGGTCAGGCAGCCAGGCTGAGGCCTCCACCTGCATTTCCCATGCTCCAAGGCTGTGCTCGAGCCTCCCACCTGGAGGGCTGTGGAAGCATGCCGGGGACTGCTCGGGAGTGAGAGGTGTGACTGGGTGTTTTCTGCAGGCAACGAGGGCACTGTGTGAGATCATCCGGGAGCCCGTCTGCCCAGAGGCGGTGAAGGCGTTTTTCCCCCAGCTCTTCCTGGCGCTGCTCTTGCAGATGGTCTTCACAGCAGAGTTCAGCCACCAGGAAGCAAATATCTTCTTGAGGGAATGCCAACGGGATGAGTCCCGTCCCACCAGCCACGTCAGGTGCTCGATCCCGCTCGCCCTGTCTCTGCACTGCACCTGGAGGCAGGGCCAGGCTGCCAGTGTGACCTGGGCTTTGCTCTGCATGCAGGTGCGCCGTGCAGGCCATGAAAAGTCTGCTGCGCTGCGCCCACTATGAGACCGTAGCCGTGGCTGTTGAGAGGAAGGGCGGCTGGGACCTATTTCTGCATGCGGACACCTCCCAGAAGGGAGTGGTGGTGCTGGCCAGGTAGAGCCCTTTCCGGCCTGCTCTGGCCCAGCACCTCTTCCCTGGCTGTGGGGTGTGCCACCCCATGTGCTTCTTGGTGGGGCAGGGGGAACGCCACTTCTCCAAGAAAGAGGCTGCAGCCTCAGCCCTTGTGGCAAGGGCTCGCCCAGCAGAAGGGCCCTGGGAGCTGCCATGCTGCCCAGCTTGGAGAGCTGCTGGGGGAGCAGGTGGTGTTAGGAGCTGTGGGAGAGGGTCATGTGCAGGAGAACCTGGGGAGGGCCCAGGGGCACAGGAATCCAAAGCGGGCAGGAGAGGGGATGTGTGGGCAGGCCATGCCGCCTGGGCAGGAAGGCTGTTTCTCCGGTCTCCCACCAAAAGGAACGTAATGATGCCTGACGCTGACTTTCTAATGGCAAGGTGTGGTAGGGCAAGAGCAGTGCTCCATGAGCAAATGCCGCTGGCTGCAGGAGCTGCGTGCCAAGCAGAGCGATGCCAGAGGAGGTTTGCCTGCTCGGCTGAGGCCCAACACTGCCTTCTTGCCTCTGACAGAGCAATGAGGGGGGCTGCCAGTCACCTGCGTCGCTGGATCTTCCGCCAGCTGGCAAGGCTGCTGAGGAGGGAGGACCAGTTTCATCAGCTGCCCGTCATGGCTTTCTTTGTCGAGGTGGGCCTCATGGCAAGCAGTGCCTCTCTGGAGGGGCCTCTAAATGCTGTGCTCGCTTGTGCACATGCGTGTGGGGTGATGCTGGTGAATGGAGCTGGGGCAATGCATACGCTCCTGTTAGTAGCCCCGGCCTTGGCTCGTTTCTGCTGGGCGACCACTCGTAAGCACTTGTATTTCGTGCCTGCTTTGTGGCAGCTCTCTGTGTTCAATTGCTCCTCCAAGGGATGAGAACAAGAGGCTGCGGAGGGTTCAGGGGACGGGAGGAGGAGGCGAGCAGTGTGTGCAGTGTGCCGTGAGGCGCAGGGCTGGGAGCAGGGCCCAGGGGTGTCTGCACAATGCCTGCTGTGTTTGGGCTGAGCTTTGTGAGGGCCTGGTGCCCTTGCCGTGGATGGTGGGTGGGACGGAGAGCTGCACGCTGCGGGCAGTGCTGCCGGCTGTGCCAGTCTTTCAGTGCTGTGCCCATTTCAGCTGCTGGAATGCCCTGACCTTGCCGACATGGATGAGGAGGTCCTGCCACTCGTCCAGGGTTATGCGCAGAGTGAGAGCCTGGAGATGCGCAGACTGGCGTTCAGAGGCCTCGTGGCCCTGTTGAATAGACCCAAGATGGTGAGGAGGGGGGCAGGCGGGTGAAGCCATGCTGGCAGCCTGGGGCTTGACAGGAGACACTGGGTCAGAGAGTGGCTTGGACTTGGCTGGCAATCCGGAGGTGTGGTAGCTGCTCCCAAGTCTCCGCTGCCCCATTCATCTGCCCCGAGTGTCATGCCAGGCCCTTGGCCGTGCTGCACAAGGAGAAAGGCACCAGTGCCCAGCGGGAAGATCTGGGAGAGGGACAATGAGCACAGGGCCGGGCTAAGGCAGCCAGGTGCTCCTGGGCCTTGAGGCAGCAGCTTTGCTCCCTACAGAGGCCAGTGCATGCTGAGGGCCCCCTTGGAGATCTGTGCCCTGCACTGCAGCCTCTGTGCCCAAGGCCTGCGTGTGTGCAGAGCCCTGGCCCTGGCCACTGAGCCCTAATGGGAAAAGAGCAGGCAGAGCACTTTTGGGCGGGCGGTGGGGGGGGGGGGTCTGGCCTTGCTTCCCACAAAGAAAGTTGTGTGTTTCCCACAGAAAAGGAGAATGCAGAGCCTGCTCCCAGACAGCATGGAGTGGCTGCAGGATGCTTGCAGGGAAGTGCGTGTGGGAAGCCTGATGCTGCTGAGAAACATCCTCAGCTACCTGGAACAGAAGGGCTCCAACCCGATTGTTCTGCAGCTGGCCGAGAAGCTTCTGCCTCGCTTTGATGACGTAAGGCTGATGGGAGAGCCGGGGCTCTGCTGGTGTGTCCGGGGGGTCCGTATGCGTGGTCTGGGTGCTGTGTGCCCCTCTGCATACGTGCCTGTTGGCACGTCCCCGCACAGGCCCTGCTGTATGTCAGGAAACCTTTTGCCCTGTGGTTCTCAGCCCATGCCCTGTGCTGGCCTTGGTGTCCAGGGCTGTGGGAGTAGAGCAAACCAGCCCCCTGTCTGCTCTCGGCTGCTGCGTCTCGTGCTTGACTGCGTGCGGCGCTTGCCGTGGCCTGGGGCAGCGATGAGCAGAGAGGTAGGAGCAGGCTAGAGAGCGAGGGAGAGGCCGTGCCGCGGGGCTGTCCCTTTCTGTCCTCTTGTTGTGTGCGGGGGCCCTGATGGAGGCCTCGGGAAATCCAAGAAGCTCCCTCCAGAGGGAGCGGGAGACAGAGCCCAGGGAGGCTTGTCGTGCTGCTGCCGACAACCCTCATTGTCCAGGCTGCCTCAGCAGAGGCTTGTCCTCAGCTCCGACCTCTGGCCGGGCTGGGGGACAGTTGTGCCCGGAGAGGACGAGGCCTTGCAACGGCAAACGCTCTTGTCGGGCCCCGTTCCTGGAGTCGTTGCTGAGGCCTCCCCTCCTCTCCTCCCTGCCTGCAGGAAGACAGCAGAGTGCGAGAGCTCTCCATGCTCCTCTTCAAAGACCTGCTGGAGATTGTGGTGGGGAAGAACAAACGGAACCTGAAGCAGCATGCACAGAGGAGCCTGGTGCCGCTCTTCCTCCACATGAGTGACAAGGTGCAGAGAGTGGCCCAGGTAGGGAGCAGTGTTTTGGGGAAGCAATGCTGACATGCCGTGGGTGGAGGTGAGCAGCAAGGCAAGGGCTGCTGCCAAGTGTGCCTTGGAACGCATGGCAGCATGAGGTGCAGCTTCCTGTGTGCCGAAGGACAAGGCAGAGCTGCCTCTGCCTTCAGGGAGGGCCAGACCTAGTGGCACGCTGCGTCGTGCCATTTGGGGCTGGGAAAGGCTGGGAGCCTTGCCAAGACGAGGGGGACCCAGGGTGTCCTGCCGTGGCTGCGGTGGCATCTCCTGGTCTCTGTTGCTCTGCAGGCCTCTCAGGAAGCCCTGGTGAGCGCTGCACAGTTCCTCAAGTGGGAGGAGCTCAAGCAGCTGGCCAGAAGAGCGGAGACGTGGAAGATCGGGGAGTGCGTGGTAAGGACGTGGCCAAAGCCCCCGGGGCCGCGGCGGGATGAGGCCTGCCGCCATGGCCAGTGGGCAGGGTGCACAGCTGTGCCCCTCACGCACTGCTGCAGCCCAGAGCCCTCTACTCTAAGTGCCCGCTGGGGTGCTGAAGGGGCCCCTGGCCTGGCTGGGCCTTGGCAGAAGCATGGCGGGGATCTCAGCACCCGCAGGCCCCGCTCTGCCCTCTGCTCCCTCTGAACCTGTCTACCAGCCAGCTTCTAGCTGGGAGGCGTGGACAGGAAGGAAGAGGAGGCCGGAGCTGGGAGGAGGGACAGGCCTGGCCTTCTGGGGAGGCTCGGTGCCAACCCCCTGTCCTTGTGCTGTCTGCAGCTGCTGAGGGACAGGAGCAGAGCGGAGCAACACCTGCGCCAGAGCCTGCCATACCTGGAGAACCCGGACGCATCCTTGCGGGAGGCAGCTGTGAGGTTCATTGGTGAGCCACAAGCCCAGGGCCATGCCTGCCCACCCAGACGGGCACACAGGAGGGTCTTCAGTCCCTCCCACCGTCCCTGGGTCCTGCACCGTGGGGACGGGGCTGGGGCCAGCCTTGCCCAAGGGGAGCAGGCTGCATGGCCAAGCTGGCAAGGCCAGATGGGAGCTGTGCTGCTGGGGGCTTGCTGGGGAGTATGAGGGGTGAGCGGAGGTGTTTGCCTAGGGCTCATCGGGCAGCAAGTGAAGAAGCGGAGGAAGGAGAAGGTGCAGGAGCTGTGCACTGGTGAGTGAGAGCAGCGCTGTGTCAGGCAGCCCTGGCAGGGAGGAGGGAGGAGGCTGGGAAGTGAGCTGCAGTTCACTGGCCTGCCCCAGGTGAGGAAGGCTCTGTGTCCCTATGTGGGGGAGAGCAGGGGGTATTTGGGGCGCATCTGGGGCTTGGCCGACTTGCAAGTGCCAGCTGATCCATTTGTCCTACCTGCTGCCTCCTCCGCATGGGAAGAGCTGAGTGGGGCTGGCCCTGCCTGGGGGGGGATTCCTGGGATCTCTGCAAAGGTGGGAGTCTGTTCTCAGCTCGGTGCCTTTCTCTCGCAGCCCTCCAGCCCCTGGAAAATGATGCGGAACCTTTAGTCCGTTGCCTGGTGTCACAGACCATCATGAACCTGAGGGTGCCAAGGAGAACATCAAGATTCCACCTCGGAGCACTGTGTCCCTGGCTCCCGAGAGCGTGGGCGAGGTGGCACCCTCCCGCCAGGACGTGACTCTGTTTGAGCAGAGCTGACGCAGCTGTGCCAATGCCATGGTGCTGCACACCACGGACACACGCAAGTGTGCTGGAAGGTCTGGCTCATTGCTGGCATCTCCCGCAGCCCCAGGACAGCTCGACTCCTCAAGCACAGCCCCTGTTGTGCTACCGCTTCATGGCTTTGTTGGGCTTCCCGCAAAGATACAGCCCCGTTTCCTCAGCCGGAGTGAGTGTTCTTTTTTTAGGGAGCCAAAGGCAAGGGGCAAAACTTGCTGCCTGCATGAATCTGGCTTGTCCTGGGGGGGACGGGGTGTCCACTCGTTCCAATATGCCAGGCCAGCGTAGAGCGGCCTGACACACTTTGGTTTTGCTGCAAAGCGTCAACTGCTCTGCTGGCCCACAATAGCCAAGGGAAAGGGGGAGAAAAGCTTTGGCCTCCCCTGCCCTCTCCAGTCACCCCAGGGCAAGAGCAGGCCCCTGCTGTCTTCAGGGCTTGCATCTCAGGTGGAAGGGCAGAGCTGGGGTATGACATGCAGTTCTGTTTCTATCGCCACTGCCTACCCTGCGCATGCAGGCCTCAAGGCCGAACCGTCCATGAACTCCAGAATCATTGCTGAGCATGTAACGGCCAAACCCATTAAAAGCAGCTAATAAAGATACACAGCTGGCTCATGGGGCTAAAAAGTAGACTGCAGGGGACAAGATGGGATGCACCTGGGTTGGGGTTGACCTCGGAGGAGATAAGGGACTGTGGGAAACAAGGACGTGGCAACCAGTGTGGGCTGAAGGCCAAGACCAACCAGAAGGAGAGTAAAGAAGACTCAGTAAAGAAGATTGGGGGAGACCTTCCCTGGCAGGTGGGAAATAAAACTGTAAAGGGTCTAATTAGGCCAGAATTCCTTTGTTCAAGGTCCCTCCCTGGAGGCACCCAGCTCCAGCAGTTACTATGCTGCACCATCATTTAAAGAAATAAAATTTTGCTGCTAGATGTGCGTGAGGCTCTGCTTCTTGGAAACCTAGGATCAAAGTGTTTGCACAGCACTTTGGCACCCCAGATGGCAGTGTAGCCAACCACCATTGGACCCTCTTGGCTCCAAACATCCAAATTTAGAAAAGGAAGAGGAAAAAAAGGAGAAAAAAGCCGTTACAGTCAAATCGATCCCTAGCTAGTTAGCTGTCCCTTTATGTCAGGATGATTGTCCATCTTACAATTAATGTGGGGGTTAACCCAAGGAAGGATCCTTCGATTCTAAGAAATGTGCTCTGCTACAGCTTATATTGGAAGATGAAAAGCCTCACTGAATGGATTATTGGTATGTGTGGGATAATTGGATGTGGGACCGGCGAGATCCAAGGAGGACAAACGGCACCCTCTGTAAAACTACTCTTGCTGCAGCAGATATAGGTGTCCCAAATAACGCCCCAGGAGCTACTGCTCCGCCTTACACTCCTCCGGTGGTGCCTCCTGAAGATCTGTCTATCTGTCCCTCTCCTCCTCTTACTCAGACTTCCCCTCCTCCCGTGGCAGGACTCCATCCTATGGTTGCTAATGTTTTACCTAATGCAGCAGCATTACAACCGAGTGCAGCGGTTGGGGGAGCTAACCCCCCTCACGTGGTACTGCATGTATTTACTGGCCAACCCTGGAGTCCGAGTGATTGAGCATTGTGGGCAAGCAAAATGCCCAGGTTGAGGGAGGATGCGGAAAGGAGCGCTCAGCTGTTTTCTAATATATATGCACTGGGTATAATCCAAACTGGCGGGATACCCAAGTACTCTTGAGAGAGTTGTTCTGACCAAACTGGCGGGATACCCAAGTACTCTTGAGAGAGTTGTTCTGACCAAACGAGCGAGATGATAAAATAGTTAATAAAGAGGCAAAGTTTGTACAACAGACTGGGGGAAACACAAATCGTTAGCCAGCAAACGATCCAAATTGGGATTACAATAACGCAGGGGACAGAGTCGCTTGCCAGACAGGACTCCGGAACTCGGTAGAAGCTATTAGAGCATGTAGCAAACTAGGAGTGGATTGGACTAGAGTGCAGGAGCGTAGACAGAGCTTGGACAAAGAGGCCAGGGATTTTGGGGGACGACTAGGGCAAGCCTTGTTGAACTATGGGGGAAGGACTTTCCAGAATTGGAATGATGCACTAGCCATTAGTGTCTTTGTCCATCAGGCCGCTCCGGATAGCCCAAAAGAGTTGAAGGAGCACATGCCAGGGTGGCAAGGAGAAACTTCACAAAGGATTTTAAGCGTGGCAGTATTGGTCTATGACGGGAGAGAGGAGAAACAGCAAGGGAAGCAAGCAAAGGAACGGAAGAAGGAAAACCAAGAAGAGGCTAATCTCTTAGCAGCAGCTTCAGGACGGAACTTGCAAATTAGAGGAAGGGGTAGAGGAAGAGACAGAGGAGGCCGAGGAAGGCTAGGGCAATGCCAAGGGCAAGGACGAGAAGGGGACAGGAGAAGACGGGGAGACAGTGAGGGACCGGAATGTTATTTCTGTGGCAATGTAGGACGTATGCAGAGAGAATGTCCCCTTTGTCCAAGAAGGCCCCCAGGAGTAAGGAGCCCCCAGGGAAGCGGATCAGCTTGGGAGGGTGGACAGTATTCACAATGACTAGAGACAGGGGAATCCAGAAACTCTGAGGAGAGAGAAATGTTTAGCATATTGTGTACATCTTCGAGATGCTGTCTCTTAGGGAGATACCTGCTTTTTCAAGAGCTGCAGACAAACTTCCAAAAGAGCAGTACCATCTTCATGTTTGCTTAACAGAAGGATTATCCTAGTTAAGGCGGGCTTATCTCCTTCAGTGTTCTGCCTTCAATAACTAAAAATGGTAACATAACTTCTTGTTTGTCATAATGCACTATTGGGAACGGGATTACAATCGAAAAAGAGGAATGCCTATACTTTGTGCTTCACGAATTAGTGCCCGGCTGCAAAAGCACAGCTGCATCTCTGTTCTTGAGTCTCCAAACCAAATCCGTGCAGTAAGGCTTTCTTAACAACCCAGCAACACCTGGGCGCCTTTTCAAGTGACTTGTGATTTGTGGCATAATGATTAAAGCTTTTGCTTCTCTCTATTTGGTTTTCTGAAACATCATTAATTTGTAATTTAACTCGATTGCCTTGTCTGATGTGTTTGTATGAGAACCCTTTGTCATTTTATAATCATAAATACTATTGCTGTAGCTGCAAGCAATCACCCAAAGATTTCTATCTGTAACTTTACTGGGATCCTGGGATGCAACTGGAATTCCTCAGCTCCTATTACATCTCAACAGCAGCTGCAGTCCAATTCTACACTAAACCAGTACAAAAGAAAAATCAAAAGAACATCAACTCTTTTTGAATGGTCACTAACAGCAACAGGAATTTTTAACCTTCACCCGGTAGTGATATTGCTAGCATCAACATTGTTCTCTTTACTGCTCATAATCCTCCTACACCTCTGTGTGTGTGGTAGTTATTGCGAAAGACACAAGCCCTGCTGTTATATACTGAATTAATATATGCTGATCAGTAGACACTGAGGTCTATTTATACCACGAGGCAAGAGGCTCCTGTACGGCCACTTTGTGAGGTGGAGGGTTTGACTCTAGTTGTGGGGGGGAAGGTGGCAGGACCTTCGCCCTCCACTTTCCCAAGTGATCGACCATGACCTCGGCACATACAAACAACTAGTGGTAAAGTCACTAGCAGAAAGCCCGGCTGAGAAGTCCTCGCTGGGGAGCAAACGAGAAACTTCCTCCTGAAATTTGAAAGGTACGTGACTTCCAATATGACACACCGTGGCTAGATCACACCTGATTTGGCTAATGGTACAAATCATGGACGTAGTATAAATAGACATCACTCAGGACAGCCATTTGAACTCTCCTGAGGAACAACGCGCCTCTACACCGCGATCTCCCCTCGACTGGGGACATCTCTTAAAGTTGAAAGATCCCGCACACTCCATGAACAGAGGTCAAAAAACCTATCATTTAATCTAAGGTAAACTTCACAAAAAAAAAAAAAGGAGAAAAAGTGCCTCACATTCTCCTCTATGATGTGCACAAATACTCTACCCCAATATATGTATCCAGCAGGTGTGCTCATAGAAACCAAGGGAGGACTGTTGGAGGAAATTGTAGCCGATTTAGCTTCCGCTTCGCATAAGTCTCACTCTTGCTTAGCATCAGTGCCTAAAGTAGATGAAGCCTGCAGGCCTCAAGGCTGAACTGTCCTTGAACTCCAGAAACATTGCGAAGGATGTGACGTTGCCAGTGCTGTAACTGCCAAACCAGTTAAAACTAGCTGACAAAGATACAAAACTAGCTCATGAGGCTACAAAGTAGACTGCAGGAGACAAGATGGGATGCACGTGGGTTGGGGTTGACCTTGGAGGAGATAAGGGCCTGGGAGAAACAAGGACATGGCATTAATTATTTCTTTGACATGAATTACAAGAATAAATGACAGTACAGGAAGTAACAGCTCGAGCTGGCTGCCTCCACGCAGGGACCCTGAACAAAGACATTCTGGGCTAATCAGACCCTTTGCAGTCTTATTTCCCCACCTGCCAGTGACAGTCTCCTCCAGTCTTCTTTTCTGAGTCACTGGTCTCTCCCCTTCTGACTGGTCTCTCTCTCCTTCGGACAGCTCCTGGCCTACAGCCCAGGCCCTTATCTCCTCCAAGGTCAACCCCAACCCACGTGCATCCCATCTTGTCTCCTGCATCCTATTTTACATCCTCATTAGCTGCTTTTGTAGCCTTAGTAGCTGGTCTTAAATGGTTTTGCAGCTACATTGCCAGCAATGTTTCTCAAGTTCATTCACAGTTCGGCCTTGAGGCCCGCAGGCTTCATCTACTTTAGGCCCTGAGACTAAGCTGAAGCTAAATCAGATACAGTGTCCTTCTCTGACACTTCCCATGGTGGGAGGGTGTCACTTACTTAGCCAACTTCAGACTTCCCACAAATCCAATCCCCACTTAGAAGTATTCTAAGAGAGAAGAGTCACTCTTGCATTGCTGTTCGTTCTCTCATCCATTCCATCTTTCTCCTCCCCCATTGCATTGAGCTTGACACGGTAGGTGGAAAGTCCACTGGACTCCACGGGAAGAACTCCACCTTTGCAGTTCTTTGTTCTTACAGATGTCATCCATTATCAGATTGCATTTCTCTGGGAAAGGGCAAAGGAGCAAGCCACCGCTTCAAACCAGCGATGCTTGCTGCACCAGCTGCAGCTCACCTGCGCAGCACATTCCCTCTACTGCTCATCGTTTCTGCTCCTGGAAGGATGGATTTCCAGCTTTCAGGTGCTTGCAGGAGTCCAGGGCATGCCTTAAAACAAAGGCCAGCCTGTGGCACCCTTTGTGCTGAGATTCATCCAGCTTTCTTGGCAACACCTGTGGTCAGTCACAGCCAGGCTTCTGCCCTCAACCTTCTTCCATTGTGCGGATGTATTGCTTGGCCACAACGCAATAAGCAGAGAGAGTTCCACTTCTTGGAATAGGTGCTAGCATGCCACACTAGAAAGCACAGCGGTGCCTCTGTCAACATCAACACCTACCGGTGGGAAAAGAGCCTTCTAGGCTGAAATCGACTCACGTATGAAGGTCAAAGAACACCAACTCAAGGGTTTGGAAAAGAAAGAGTGCTTTTCTCCTCAAAACAAACAAAAAAAACCCCTCAGTTTTCATACAGTCCTCCCAGAGAAATTGCTCCTTGAGTTCACACGAGGTTAGCTGTTTTGCTTTTGTAAAACACAGGGAAAAGGTTTTAGGTTTTACAACAATTTCTTTTAGACAACGGGCAGGCATCCTTTTCCAGCTCCAACCGTGCCAGCTGAACGGGCCAACATCCTCCTACTTGCAGGAGTGGAGGGCATAATTTCTACGCCGTATAACGTGCTCCAGCCTGAAGCAGTCCAGGCTGCTCACCAGCTCTTTGCCCGACGTCCGTGTGGTTTTCCGCCCACTTGGGAGCCCGGCCACGGCCCCGGGTGCCAGCAGAACTGGCAAGGCCAATAATCTGTGCCGTGCAGAGAAGGGGCCAGGTGCCGGGCGGGAGAACGCTGCCCGGAGGCGGCGGGGCTGCGGGCAGAGCGAGCGGCTCTCTGCAGCCGCCTCTTCTCCACAGAGCGGAGCTGCAGCTTCTGCTTGGCGCCAGCAGCTGCCGCGGGCGGGTGGAGAGCCCGCCCCCCGCCCGGCCAATCGGGGAGCGAGGGGAGGCAGCGAGCGAATGGGTGCCCGGGAGGGGCGGGGTGAGCCGTGAGCGACACGCAGGCCGCCCAACGGCCGCCCGGCGGGCTGTCCCTGCGGCCGCGGCCGGGGCCAGCGTGGCGCAGGGCCCGGCGGCGGCGGCCTGCTGCGTGCCCGGGCGCAGGGCCCGGGCGGGGCCCGTGGGCGAGGGGCGTGCGGCGGGGGCGTCTGCGCCACGGCCGCGCCCCAGCAGCCTGCTGCGCTCCCTGTGCCGGCGCGGGGGGCCCGGCTGGCGCCCCGTCCCTGCCATGGCCCCGCCCCTCCGCCCCTCCGCCCCCGGCCCCGGCCCAGGAGTTGGGTGCTGCCGTGGCCCAAAATGGCGAAGCAGGCAATTCCCCCTGAGCGCAGGAAAGCGCTTTTTCCCCGCGAGGGCGGTTAAGCAGTGGAGCAGGTTCCCCCGAGAGGCTGTGGAGTCTCCGCTGCAGGAGAAGCTGCAAAGCCGCCTGTGCTGGTGTGGGGCAACGTGCTGTAGGTGCCCCTGCTTGAGCGGGGCTGGAGCAGAGCATCTGCAGCGGTGCCTGCCACGCTCAGCTGCCCCAGCACGGCCCGGTCCTGCCCTTCCTCTGCCTGCCGGGGTGGGGCGCGAGGGGGCCCGGCGGGAGCGTGAGGGTGAGCGGCGGGGCTGCAGGGTAGGGGGCTGGTGCGAGGGGGAGGGTGGCTGGGGAAGGGGTTGGGGCTGGCAGTGGGGGTTCGGGCATCTCCCTGGGGTTGGTGCTTGGGGGCTGGTGTTGAGGGCAGGGCTGGGGACGAGAGCTGGCTGCATGGGGTGAGGGGTTGGGTGAGGCGTGGGGCGAGGTTTGGTGGTTGTGCTGCGGGTTTCTGGTGCTTGCTGTGAGTGTTGGCTAGCTTTGTGGGGGAGTGGGCTATGGCAGGGGTGAGGGCTGGGGTGAAGGCTAGCATTTGTTGGCTAGGGCTGAGGATTGGAGATGCCGGTGAGGGCTGGAGCAAGAGTTAGGGAAAGGGGTTGGAGGTCTGGGTTGTGGCTGGAGGGTTAGAGTTTGGGGTGAGGGATGAGAGGAGGGGATTGGGGCAAGAGGTACGGTGGCGTCAGGTTTTGAGGTGGTGCTGGTGGTTAGTGGTGAGCAGGTGAGTGCGGCCAGGCGTGGGCAGCCGGGGATGAAAGAGGAGGGAGCTGGCCATGCGGAGCCGCGCGCGGCCCCTCGAGCTGCCTCGCCCTGCCCTGCCCCAGCTCCCTCCTGCCCGGGGCGGCCGCGCTGCGGCCCTGGAGCCCCTGGCGGTGCCGGCTGCTGCTGCTGGAGCAGCTCGCGCAGCAGAGGTGACCTCAGAGCCGCCCCCGGCGGGGCCATTGTGACCCCCCCCGTTGTGACACCCGCAGCGCTGTCAGGTGCGGGCAGTGTCCGGGCGGACGGCGACGGGAGAGGGCAGGAGCGCGTGGAGCTCGAGGAGGAGCCCCCGAGCGCAGCCGCGTCTTTCCCTGCCGCCCCGGCAGCCCCGCGGAGTCGAGGCGTTTGCCGAGGCCTTGCCAGCTCCTGCTGCGGGTGAGAGCGACGGGGCCGGGCTCGGCAGTGCCACGGGGCTGCGGGGGCCCTCGGCCGTGGCGGGGGCAGGACCTTGCGGCAGGGGCTGAGGCGCAGGAGAGCTGGCTCCAGGGCCGGGACGGGCGCGGGGACCTTTGACTGCGCTGCCCCCACCCCCGTGGGGACCCTCCCCAGCTCTGCATTAAACAAGTGTCCCCCTCCTGCCTCTGCTCCGTGCCGCAGGATGGCGGAGAGACCCCCCAGCCGCCCGCGGGTGGCCTGGGAGCAGGAGTACGGCTGCCCGCGCCGGGCATCCCAGGAGCAGGACAGGGTTGCCGAGGAGAGCAGCTCTGCCTCGAGGCCCTTGGAGGGGTTCGAGTCCCAGGCGTGGCGGAGAGGTGAGTGAGCGGCCCCGTGGGGCTGGGCCGGGCTGGGGTGAGGGCCGGGGAGCGCACCCTGCTCTGCACCGGGCTCCCATCTCCCCAGCACGTGGTGTCGGGGTGCCCGGGGTGGTGGCACAGCGGTGCCCGGATGCCAGGGCCCGCTCGGGGCTTGGGAGCTGGCCCCAGCGCAGCATGCGCCCAGGAGGGAGAGCGCAGATGGACGCAGCTCCTGCTGCCTGGGACGGGCAGCGAGCGGCAGCTCCGTGGCAGGAGGAGGGATGCTGCCCATCTGGCAGCACGTTCCTCAGCCTGGTGCAGTTGAGGTTTGCCCTGCCTGGCTGGCTGCAGCAGGGCAGCCCATGTGCTGGGCACTGTGCAGCCTTGAGCAGCCTGGGGGAGACTGCGTGCCCGGGAGCAGGCCCATGGCTGGCCGGCGGGCAGAGCTCACTGCACGGCTCTCTGCTGCCTGCCCTCCATCTCTGCAGTGCTCCTGGCTCTCTTCCTTTCTCAGGTGCAAGGTTTTCCATCAGCAGCTGGTCCGAGCTGTCCAGAGAGGATGAGGAAGCCTTGGACTTCATCCAGGCCTTTGTGGGTGGCCGAGAACAGGTAAGTGCAGCCGTTTCCATGGGGGCTGTGCCTGGGTCTCCCTGCGGGTCCGCCCATGTCTGCTGGCAGGCTGCTGGGGAGGTGCTGGCTGTGCAGAGCTGCTGCCGTCCGGGGTCCCGCCCAGCACTGCAGCCCCCTGGCTGCTCTGGTCCTGCTGGCCTTTCCTGTCCCCTCTCGCGCTCACTCTGTCTCTCTTCCCCGTCTGTCAGCAAGAGGCGCAGAAGCTGAAGTTTCTAGCGTCCATCGGCACCCTCTGTGGAGGCAGCAGCGCCAAGACCTTGTCCTGGGGCCTGGAGGTGTTCTGCTGCCGACACGAGCTGGCCGAGCATATCGAGGTGAGGGGAGAGGCAGCAGGTGTGAGGACAGGGGCAAGGCCAGCTGGGCCCTGGGTCTGCTGGTGCTGGGTGATGGCAGTTGCCGCGCTGACTGCCGGTTGTGCTGTGCAGGTGCTGCTGGAAGAGGAGCCCTTGGAGCGCCTGGGCACAGCAGTGCGCCAGCAAGCCATGCTTGCTATCACGGCAATGAGGTAGCTAGCAGAGCCCCTGGTTTGGCCAGGACCTGTGCACAGCATGTGCCTGATGGCACCGTCCCTGGCTGGGAGGTGTGCACCATGGTGGGAGGAGGCTGGCGGTGCTGTCTGCTGCGCTTCTGCTCTCCCCTTGCTTGTCAGTAGGCTTGTCAGTAGGGCAGATGGGAGGGCAGAGGGTTGCCTGCTGCAGCTCCCCAGGGCCCCTTGGCTTGTAGTGCAGAAGGGGAGGCAGGTGGTAGAGAAGGGGGGAGGCCTAGCTGCCTGGGCTCTCCTCTGCCCCTGGGCCAGTTCATGGAGGGAGGAGGTGCCTCCCTGCAGGGCTCCCTCACGTGCTCTCTGTAGCAGCCGGGGGACTCCTGCCCCAGCGGCCCACAGCCACCTCCCCAGGGCATCCAGGCACTGCTCCCAGCACCAGTGTCCAACAGGCATCTCTCTCTCTCTCTCTCTCTCACTCTCTCTTTGCAGTGCAGTGGAGCCGGTTCTGGAGGGCAAAAAGAGCAGCCTTCTCCATGCCTGCTTCAAGAGTGTCTTCTTGCTTCCTCCAAGAGAAGACATGGAGACCGTGGACATGTCCCTCTACTCCAAGGTAGGCGCTGGGTGAGCTACAGGGAGCCCGCCAGCCCCTCTGGGCTTGCCCCTGGCTCCGCTGTGCTGAGAGGTGACTGTCAGCTCCAAGGCTGGGCAGGATCTCAGCTTTGTTTTCCCACCCTCCTGCCTTCATGCCCTTCCCGTGGGCTGGGCCATGGGCAGTGCCCAGGGGCTGGTCCGTGCACAGCAGGTCTCCTGCCCTGAGGCCTCTCGTTGGCCCGTGCAGGGCAGCGGGTGTCCTCGCTGGGCAGCAGGGGTTCAACTGAGTCTGCTGTGGGTCAGAGGCAGTGGGGAAGGAATGCCACAGCCCCCTGTCCTCCTTGCAGACCCTCGATGCCATGGACAACATGTTGGAGGTGCTGGTGCTCAAGTCGGCCACTTCCAGCCTCCTGGAGCTGCAGAAGATCTTGCAGGTGTGGCATTTGCAAAGAGTGGGCTGCATTGGGCCTGTTCCTCAGCCCAGAGGGAAGTGACACCCTCGAGTGGACATTCCCCCCCCCGAGTGCCATGTACAGGCAGCACGCTGCAGGCAGGGGGCGTTTCTCGCTTGGGTGAGCGGAGGTTCCCCACTGGGCTCTTCTGTGAGCCCAGTGTCCCCTGGCTACAGCCCAAGTCCCTTCCCACCCCAAACATCCTCCAGGCTCTTGGGAACACCTTGCCCCCATGAGCACTCCTGGGCCACCTCTGCCCCCAAAGCTCTCCTTGCACCAAAGCAGTGGGAGGAATGTCACCCTTCTTCTCTAGGCACTGCACTGATGGCAGCTGGTGCTGCTGTCCCCCCGCCTCCGCGTGCCTTGTGCTTTCCTTGCCAGATCGGAATGGGGCAGAGACCCACTGGGAGCTGCCCGTCCTGCAAGGGGAGCCGAGCCTGGAAGCTTGGTTCTTCTGCCATGCCAGGAGGCCGGAGGCCAGGCTGCCCACTGCAGACCCCTAGGGAAGGTGTGGCCTGAAAGGCCTGCCATCCTGAAGAGGGCACCCGGGGCCATGTGCATGGCCAGGAGCAGAGGCTGGGAGGGGGCTTGGGTGTGGCTGGCTGCCTGAGGGCAAGGTGGGCCTTGCAGGCTGGGGCCTGTAGGGGCAGGAAGGCCATTCCAGGCTTGGCTCTAGCTCCGAGGAAGCCTTGGTGCACTGTAGGACTGCAGGCAGGCGCTTAGCAGAGCTGCTTCTGCTGGAGTGGGCGTCAGCTCCCCGGGCAGAGCAGTAGCCTTTCTCCTTGCAGATGCTGCTGCCCTTCACCAAGACGGAGAGAGCAGCTGTGCGTGAGAGGGCCGTGGGGAGGATTGGGAGGCTGAGCAAGTTGCTGGCCAACTATTCCTCGCTGGAGGTAAGGAGCCAAGCACCGTGCAGCCCCCGCTTTGGCCCTTTGCAGCAGCCCAGAGCACAGTGCAGCTCAGGGGGTCCCTCGGAGGGAAGCGTGGGCACAGGTTAAGGCACTGAGCAAGGCTCTGCCCTGAAGCAAAGCTCTTTGGCCCTCTCTCCATGGGCTTTTCTCTGCAGTCCCTTTGTCGCAGGAGCCAGCTGTGCCCCCAGCCCTGTGCAGGGGAGCAGTGCGCGCGGAGCATGATGTGAGCCGCAGCCTGGCAGTGCTGCCTTTGCTGGGCTGCTGCTTTGGGAGGCAAGGCCTGCAGGGCCCTCGAGAGCTTTGGCTCCGCTGGGATCCATGCCTGGGCAGAGTCTTGGCTTCAGGGCTTTGGTGGCGACTGCCTCCCGTCAGCCCTTCTACCTGTCCCACCCGCCTTGCCCAGGTGTGGCACCCCTTTGGAGGAGTGGATGAGAGCCCTGCCTGCTATGGGAAGATCCCCGTGCCGATGCTGGGACAGCTGGTGGGCTGTCTCATCCTTTGCTGTGCTTACGAGGACGCGGAGACCAAGGGCGGGGCCTTGGATGCTCTTCATTGCCTCTTCAGATTCGTCGTGCAGCGAAAACGTAAGAGAAGCTGTGCTGGGCTGTGTGCTTCTGCACGCGGCCACGCTGGCAAGGCCGGGGAAGGCATCGCACTGCCTCGGCCCCTCTGCTCAGTGAGGCAAAGGAGCAGGAGGCGCGGCTGATGTAGGAGCAGGGGAGCGGGCTGTTAGTACCTGTCCTGGATACCACTGGCCTGGAAAACGCTCAGCAGCCCCTGCTCAGAGGCTACGGCTTGTGTCGGGCTTCGCACCGGAAAGCCCGTGAGGCTTTTGGTACCCTTTGAAGCAGTTGCCCTTCTCTGCCCTGGAATGGGCCCCGACCCTCCCTGGGAATCCTGCTCCCCATCCATTCCTGGCATGCCCTTTGTCTCTGCCAGGCTGGTTTCTCTCTGACGCCATGAGTCTGCCACCTGCAGCTCTGCATGACTCCTGCTGACCGCTGTGTCTTTCTGCTGCTGTTCAGGCCGGGCGATGCTGCAGGATGATCCAGAGTATGTGGAGCCCCAGAAGGAGAGGGAAGCCGACAATGAGCTCTGCCTTTCGTGGACGAGCAACATGAGCGTGATCATGAGGGTGAGGAGCACTTCCCTTGCTGGGACTGTTGGCCATGGGGTCCTGAGGAGACGTGGATGAGCAAAGGGATGCCTAACGAGTGGGGCTGAGGGGGCCTTGGGGTTGATGCAGAGGTGGTGGTGGAGAAGGAAGCAGCTCTGAGTGGCACCTAGAGTACTGGTTGCTGCCTGGTAGCAGCCCTGCTCTCACTGCTGTGTCTCCCGCTGTCCCTGAGCGGGGGGACTAGCCAGAGGCTTGGCTCCAAGAGTCCCAGCAGCAGCTGCAGCCTGCTGGCCACCGGCAAGCTAGGGTTGCCTGCAGAGCCAGTGCACTGTGAGCCTGCTCCCGAGCATCCTGCCTTGCCCTGGTGGCCCTCTGGCCACATGCCCCATGCTGCTGCTACCCAGCACAGCGCGTGCTCCTGGCTCTCCTGGGCCACGGTGCCAGCACTGCCCCGCACCTCTCTCCAGAGCCACATCCGCTGCTTAGCTAAGCAGCAGTAGTGCGGCACGCAGCGTGACATTTCTTCTCTCCTGGGTCCTTTCTGCCCCAGCTGTTTGTGAAAAACCTGCAGCCTTCCGAAAGGACAGACGTCATTGTCACAGCCATCGAGGGCATGAGGAACTGCAGCACCTACAATACGGAGGTGGCTTCCCACATGCTGACCATGTTCCTGCTGGACGCTTTCTCTGTGCTGGAAGATGTAAGGAGCCTGGGGCTGGCGTGCATGGGGCTCGACCCTCTGGGGCGCTGTTTCCCCGCCGAGAGCCAGTGTTCTTGGGCAGCGGAGCCCCTTGGAAGGCAGCAAGGAGCGGTGGGAGTGGTGGAGAGGGAAGGAGAAGTGAGTGGGAGCTGGGGTATTGGCTGCTCTCTGGGAGCAGCCTCACCATCCGCCTTGTGTCTTCCAGGTGCCACGCATCATAAGGTGCCTCTACAGGAACGTCAAGTATGTGAGGGAGCTGTCGGCCCGGGTCACCCTAAACAAGACCCTTTGCCAGCTGGCCTGCTTGGAGCCCAGCGAGGTGACCGTGAGCCTGCTGTACTGCTCGCCACTGTGCAACAGGTATGGGGCCCGTCAGCCTGGACGGGCTCCAGTGGCTCATTGGCCATGGGGAGAAGGGCCCAAAGAGGGCCAGAGGCAAGCAGATGGCCAGCACACGGCTGAGGGGCAGGGCCCTGTGTCTCGCCCACCGTTTCCCAGCCCTGGTGCCTCAAGCAGGCCTTGAGGAGCCAGAGCTGAGCAAGTGTCCCTGCCTTGAGCCGCAGAGCGCAGCGGCTCTGCACGCTCCCTGCCGCGCAAGGGGCTTCAGCTTGGTCATGTGCTGCCTGCCTGGGCAGGACCCTCTTGGGGCTGCCAGGGAGGAGGGGGTGGGCAGGGGCAGGGCTGGCACACAGCTGGGGACCTCCAGGGCTGGCCCAGGCTACGGTGCTGCGGCCAAGGAAGTGCCACTGACAAGGCGCTCTGGGCCTGCAGCACTGCCGTGAGCATGTGGAAGGTGCTGATGGATAAGCCGATGCTTGCGCCGGACATGCTGCGGGAGCTGCTGAGCTTGCTGGAGGAGCGGCCACTGCGCAAGCAGTCCAGCTCCGACAGGGACAACAACTGCATCCTTCCGCTGGCCGTGAGTTAGGGGACGAGGCCTCCCGTGCCCCCAGGCTGGTGCCTGCCTCCCTGGGCCCCCTCCCCCTCTCCGCTGCCCGTGTGCCCCCAAGCAGGGACCTCTCCTGGGCCCATGGCTACAACATGGCCAGCGCCAGGCCTCCGACTGTGCCAGCACACAGGGCTGCCAAGTGCTGCCTGGCCTCTCTGCACACCAACAGCCAGGCTGGCCATGCCCAGGAAATCTCCATCCGACGCTGTCCCTGCATCCGCCGACCTCGCTCAGCAGGCTGGAAAGCCAGGGTCGGGTTGGGGGCAAGGTGAGGGGCAGGAGTAGGGCTCCTGAAAAACCTGGGCAGGCAGCACGGCCTGGGACAGGGAGCCTGGCCGAGCGTGCACGCTACACGAAGCCTGCCGAGGTGATGGTCATGCTGAGGCAGGAAGGCTCACTGTGTACAACCAGGAGCTGAGGCCCAAGAGCCTGCGGGCGCTGGCCCTGGTCAGGCAGCCAGGCTGAGGCCTCCACCTGCATTTCCCATGCTCCAAGGCTGTGCTCGAGCCTCCCACCTGGAGGGCTGTGGAAGCATGCCGGGGACTGCTCGGGAGTGAGAGGTGTGACTGGGTGTTTTCTGCAGGCAACGAGGGCACTGTGTGAGATCATCCGGGAGCCCGTCTGCCCAGAGGCGGTGAAGGCGTTTTTCCCCCAGCTCTTCCTGGCGCTGCTCTTGCAGATGGTCTTCACAGCAGAGTTCAGCCACCAGGAAGCAAATATCTTCTTGAGGGAATGCCAACGGGATGAGTCCCGTCCCACCAGCCACGTCAGGTGCTCGATCCCGCTCGCCCTGTCTCTGCACTGCACCTGGAGGCAGGGCCAGGCTGCCAGTGTGACCTGGGCTTTGCTCTGCATGCAGGTGCGCCGTGCAGGCCATGAAAAGTCTGCTGCGCTGCGCCCACTATGAGACCGTAGCCGTGGCTGTTGAGAGGAAGGGCGGCTGGGACCTATTTCTGCATGCGGACACCTCCCAGAAGGGAGTGGTGGTGCTGGCCAGGTAGAGCCCTTTCCGGCCTGCTCTGGCCCAGCACCTCTTCCCTGGCTGTGGGGTGTGCCACCCCATGTGCTTCTTGGTGGGGCAGGGGGAACGCCACTTCTCCAAGAAAGAGGCTGCAGCCTCAGCCCTTGTGGCAAGGGCTCGCCCAGCAGAAGGGCCCTGGGAGCTGCCATGCTGCCCAGCTTGGAGAGCTGCTGGGGGAGCAGGTGGTGTTAGGAGCTGTGGGAGAGGGTCATGTGCAGGAGAACCTGGGGAGGGCCCAGGGGCACAGGAATCCAAAGCGGGCAGGAGAGGGGATGTGTGGGCAGGCCATGCCGCCTGGGCAGGAAGGCTGTTTCTCCGGTCTCCCACCAAAAGGAACGTAATGATGCCTGACGCTGACTTTCTAATGGCAAGGTGTGGTAGGGCAAGAGCAGTGCTCCATGAGCAAATGCCGCTGGCTGCAGGAGCTGCGTGCCAAGCAGAGCGATGCCAGAGGAGGTTTGCCTGCTCGGCTGAGGCCCAACACTGCCTTCTTGCCTCTGACAGAGCAATGAGGGGGGCTGCCAGTCACCTGCGTCGCTGGATCTTCCGCCAGCTGGCAAGGCTGCTGAGGAGGGAGGACCAGTTTCATCAGCTGCCCGTCATGGCTTTCTTTGTCGAGGTGGGCCTCATGGCAAGCAGTGCCTCTCTGGAGGGGCCTCTAAATGCTGTGCTCGCTTGTGCACATGCGTGTGGGGTGATGCTGGTGAATGGAGCTGGGGCAATGCATACGCTCCTGTTAGTAGCCCCGGCCTTGGCTCGTTTCTGCTGGGCGACCACTCGTAAGCACTTGTATTTCGTGCCTGCTTTGTGGCAGCTCTCTGTGTTCAATTGCTCCTCCAAGGGATGAGAACAAGAGGCTGCGGAGGGTTCAGGGGACGGGAGGAGGAGGCGAGCAGTGTGTGCAGTGTGCCGTGAGGCGCAGGGCTGGGAGCAGGGCCCAGGGGTGTCTGCACAATGCCTGCTGTGTTTGGGCTGAGCTTTGTGAGGGCCTGGTGCCCTTGCCGTGGATGGTGGGTGGGACGGAGAGCTGCACGCTGCGGGCAGTGCTGCCGGCTGTGCCAGTCTTTCAGTGCTGTGCCCATTTCAGCTGCTGGAATGCCCTGACCTTGCCGACATGGATGAGGAGGTCCTGCCACTCGTCCAGGGTTATGCGCAGAGTGAGAGCCTGGAGATGCGCAGACTGGCGTTCAGAGGCCTCGTGGCCCTGTTGAATAGACCCAAGATGGTGAGGAGGGGGGCAGGCGGGTGAAGCCATGCTGGCAGCCTGGGGCTTGACAGGAGACACTGGGTCAGAGAGTGGCTTGGACTTGGCTGGCAATCCGGAGGTGTGGTAGCTGCTCCCAAGTCTCCGCTGCCCCATTCATCTGCCCCGAGTGTCATGCCAGGCCCTTGGCCGTGCTGCACAAGGAGAAAGGCACCAGTGCCCAGCGGGAAGATCTGGGAGAGGGACAATGAGCACAGGGCCGGGCTAAGGCAGCCAGGTGCTCCTGGGCCTTGAGGCAGCAGCTTTGCTCCCTACAGAGGCCAGTGCATGCTGAGGGCCCCCTTGGAGATCTGTGCCTTGCACTGCAGCCTCTGTGCCCAAGGCCTGCGTGTGTGCAGAGCCCTGGCCCTGGCCACTGAGCCCTAATGGGAAAAGAGCAGGCAGAGCACTTTTGGGCGGGCGGTGGGGGGGGGGGGTCTGGCCTTGCTTCCCACAAAGAAAGTTGTGTGTTTCCCACAGAAAAGGAGAATGCAGAGCCTGCTCCCAGACAGCATGGAGTGGCTGCAGGATGCTTGCAGGGAAGTGCGTGTGGGAAGCCTGATGCTGCTGAGAAACATCCTCAGCTACCTGGAACAGAAGGGCTCCAACCCGATTGTTCTGCAGCTGGCCGAGAAGCTTCTGCCTCGCTTTGATGACGTAAGGCTGATGGGAGAGCCGGGGCTCTGCTGGTGTGTCCGGGGGGTCCGTATGCGTGGTCTGGGTGCTGTGTGCCCCTCTGCATACGTGCCTGTTGGCACGTCCCCGCACAGGCCCTGCTGTATGTCAGGAAACCTTTTGCCCTGTGGTTCTCAGCCCATGCCCTGTGCTGGCCTTGGTGTCCAGGGCTGTGGGAGTAGAGCAAACCAGCCCCCTGTCTGCTCTCGGCTGCTGCGTCTCGTGCTTGACTGCGTGCGGCGCTTGCCGTGGCCTGGGGCAGCGATGAGCAGAGAGGTAGGAGCAGGCTAGAGAGCGAGGGAGAGGCCGTGCCGCGGGGCTGTCCCTTTCTGTCCTCTTGTTGTGTGCGGGGGCCCTGATGGAGGCCTCGGGAAATCCAAGAAGCTCCCTCCAGAGGGAGCGGGAGACAGAGCCCAGGGAGGCTTGTCGTGCTGCTGCCGACAACCCTCATTGTCCAGGCTGCCTCAGCAGAGGCTTGTCCTCAGCTCCGACCTCTGGCCGGGCTGGGGGACAGTTGTGCCCGGAGAGGACGAGGCCTTGCAACGGCAAACGCTCTTGTCGGGCCCCGTTCCTGGAGTCGTTGCTGAGGCCTCCCCTCCTCTCCTCCCTGCCTGCAGGAAGACAGCAGAGTGCGAGAGCTCTCCATGCTCCTCTTCAAAGACCTGCTGGAGATTGTGGTGGGGAAGAACAAACGGAACCTGAAGCAGCATGCACAGAGGAGCCTGGTGCCGCTCTTCCTCCACATGAGTGACAAGGTGCAGAGAGTGGCCCAGGTAGGGAGCAGTGTTTTGGGGAAGCAATGCTGACATGCCGTGGGTGGAGGTGAGCAGCAAGGCAAGGGCTGCTGCCAAGTGTGCCTTGGAACGCATGGCAGCATGAGGTGCAGCTTCCTGTGTGCCGAAGGACAAGGCAGAGCTGCCTCTGCCTTCAGGGAGGGCCAGACCTAGTGGCACGCTGCGTCGTGCCATTTGGGGCTGGGAAAGGCTGGGAGCCTTGCCAAGACGAGGGGGACCCAGGGTGTCCTGCCGTGGCTGCGGTGGCATCTCCTGGTCTCTGTTGCTCTGCAGGCCTCTCAGGAAGCCCTGGTGAGCGCTGCACAGTTCCTCAAGTGGGAGGAGCTCAAGCAGCTGGCCAGAAGAGCGGAGACGTGGAAGATCGGGGAGTGCGTGGTAAGGACGTGGCCAAAGCCCCCGGGGCCGCGGCGGGATGAGGCCTGCCGCCATGGCCAGTGGGCAGGGTGCACAGCTGTGCCCCTCACGCACTGCTGCAGCCCAGAGCCCTCTACTCTAAGTGCCCGCTGGGGTGCTGAAGGGGCCCCTGGCCTGGCTGGGCCTTGGCAGAAGCATGGCGGGGATCTCAGCACCCGCAGGCCCCGCTCTGCCCTCTGCTCCCTCTGAACCTGTCTACCAGCCAGCTTCTAGCTGGGAGGCGTGGACAGGAAGGAAGAGGAGGCCGGAGCTGGGAGGAGGGACAGGCCTGGCCTTCTGGGGAGGCTCGGTGCCAACCCCCTGTCCTTGTGCTGTCTGCAGCTGCTGAGGGACAGGAGCAGAGCGGAGCAACACCTGCGCCAGAGCCTGCCATACCTGGAGAACCCGGACGCATCCTTGCGGGAGGCAGCTGTGAGGTTCATTGGTGAGCCACAAGCCCAGGGCCATGCCTGCCCACCCAGACGGGCACACAGGAGGGTCTTCAGTCCCTCCCACCGTCCCTGGGTCCTGCACCGTGGGGACGGGGCTGGGGCCAGCCTTGCCCAAGGGGAGCAGGCTGCATGGCCAAGCTGGCAAGGCCAGATGGGAGCTGTGCTGCTGGGGGCTTGCTGGGGAGTATGAGGGGTGAGCGGAGGTGTTTGCCTAGGGCTCATCGGGCAGCAAGTGAAGAAGCGGAGGAAGGAGAAGGTGCAGGAGCTGTGCACTGGTGAGTGAGAGCAGCGCTGTGTCAGGCAGCCCTGGCAGGGAGGAGGGAGGAGGCTGGGAAGTGAGCTGCAGTTCACTGGCCTGCCCCAGGTGAGGAAGGCTCTGTGTCCCTATGTGGGGGAGAGCAGGGGGTATTTGGGGCGCATCTGGGGCTTGGCCGACTTGCAAGTGCCAGCTGATCCATTTGTCCTACCTGCTGCCTCCTCCGCATGGGAAGAGCTGAGTGGGGCTGGCCCTGCCTGGGGGGGGATTCCTGGGATCTCTGCAAAGGTGGGAGTCTGTTCTCAGCTCGGTGCCTTTCTCTCGCAGCCCTCCAGCCCCTGGAAAATGATGCGGAACCTTTAGTCCGTTGCCTGGTGTCACAGACCATCATGAACCTGAGGGTGCCAAGGAGAACATCAAGATTCCACCTCGGAGCACTGTGTCCCTGGCTCCCGAGAGCGTGGGCGAGGTGGCACCCTCCCGCCAGGACGTGACTCTGTTTGAGCAGAGCTGACGCAGCTGTGCCAATGCCATGGTGCTGCACACCACGGACACACGCAAGTGTGCTGGAAGGTCTGGCTCATTGCTGGCATCTCCCGCAGCCCCAGGACAGCTCGACTCCTCAAGCACAGCCCCTGTTGTGCTACCGCTTCATGGCTTTGTTGGGCTTCCCGCAAAGATACAGCCCCGTTTCCTCAGCCGGAGTGAGTGTTCTTTTTTTAGGGAGCCAAAGGCAAGGGGCAAAACTTGCTGCCTGCATGAATCTGGCTTGTCCTGGGGGGGACGGGGTGTCCACTCGTTCCAATATGCCAGGCCAGCGTAGAGCGGCCTGACACACTTTGGTTTTGCTGCAAAGCGTCAACTGCTCTGCTGGCCCACAATAGCCAAGGGAAAGGGGGAGAAAAGCTTTGGCCTCCCCTGCCCTCTCCAGTCACCCCAGGGCAAGAGCAGGCCCCTGCTGTCTTCAGGGCTTGCATCTCAGGTGGAAGGGCAGAGCTGGGGTATGACATGCAGTTCTGTTTCTATCGCCACTGCCTACCCTGCGCATGCAGGCCTCAAGGCCGAACCGTCCATGAACTCCAGAATCATTGCTGAGCATGTAACGGCCAAACCCATTAAAAGCAGCTAATAAAGATACACAGCTGGCTCATGGGGCTAAAAAGTAGACTGCAGGGGACAAGATGGGATGCACCTGGGTTGGGGTTGACCTCGGAGGAGATAAGGGACTGTGGGAAACAAGGACGTGGCAACCAGTGTGGGCTGAAGGCCAAGACCAACCAGAAGGAGAGTAAAGAAGACTCAGTAAAGAAGATTGGGGGAGACCTTCCCTGGCAGGTGGGAAATAAAACTGTAAAGGGTCTAATTAGGCCAGAATTCCTTTGTTCAAGGTCCCTCCCTGGAGGCACCCAGCTCCAGCAGTTACTATGCTGCACCATCATTTAAAGAAATAAAATTTTGCTGCTAGATGTGCGTGAGGCTCTGCTTCTTGGAAACCTAGGATCAAAGTGTTTGCACAGCACTTTGGCACCCCAGATGGCAGTGTAGCCAACCACCATTGGACCCTCTTGGCTCCAAACATCCAAATTTAGAAAAGGAAGAGGAAAAAAAGGAGAAAAAAGCCGTTACAGTCAAATCGATCCCTAGCTAGTTAGCTGTCCCTTTATGTCAGGATGATTGTCCATCTTACAATTAATGTGGGGGTTAACCCAAGGAAGGATCCTTCGATTCTAAGAAATGTGCTCTGCTACAGCTTATATTGGAAGATGAAAAGCCTCACTGAATGGATTATTGGTATGTGTGGGATAATTGGATGTGGGACCGGCGAGATCCAAGGAGGACAAACGGCACCCTCTGTAAAACTACTCTTGCTGCAGCAGATATAGGTGTCCCAAATAACGCCCCAGGAGCTACTGCTCCGCCTTACACTCCTCCGGTGGTGCCTCCTGAAGATCTGTCTATCTGTCCCTCTCCTCCTCTTACTCAGACTTCCCCTCCTCCCGTGGCAGGACTCCATCCTATGGTTGCTAATGTTTTACCTAATGCAGCAGCATTACAACCGAGTGCAGCGGTTGGGGGAGCTAACCCCCCTCACGTGGTACTGCATGTATTTACTGGCCAACCCTGGAGTCCGAGTGATTGAGCATTGTGGGCAAGCAAAATGCCCAGGTTGAGGGAGGATGCGGAAAGGAGCGCTCAGCTGTTTTCTAATATATATGCACTGGGTATAATCCAAACTGGCGGGATACCCAAGTACTCTTGAGAGAGTTGTTCTGACCAAACTGGCGGGATACCCAAGTACTCTTGAGAGAGTTGTTCTGACCAAACGAGCGAGATGATAAAATAGTTAATAAAGAGGCAAAGTTTGTACAACAGACTGGGGGAAACACAAATCGTTAGCCAGCAAACGATCCAAATTGGGATTACAATAACGCAGGGGACAGAGTCGCTTGCCAGACAGGACTCCGGAACTCGGTAGAAGCTATTAGAGCATGTAGCAAACTAGGAGTGGATTGGACTAGAGTGCAGGAGCGTAGACAGAGCTTGGACAAAGAGGCCAGGGATTTTGGGGGACGACTAGGGCAAGCCTTGTTGAACTATGGGGGAAGGACTTTCCAGAATTGGAATGATGCACTAGCCATTAGTGTCTTTGTCCATCAGGCCGCTCCGGATAGCCCAAAAGAGTTGAAGGAGCACATGCCAGGGTGGCAAGGAGAAACTTCACAAAGGATTTTAAGCGTGGCAGTATTGGTCTATGACGGGAGAGAGGAGAAACAGCAAGGGAAGCAAGCAAAGGAACGGAAGAAGGAAAACCAAGAAGAGGCTAATCTCTTAGCAGCAGCTTCAGGACGGAACTTGCAAATTAGAGGAAGGGGTAGAGGAAGAGACAGAGGAGGCCGAGGAAGGCTAGGGCAATGCCAAGGGCAAGGACGAGAAGGGGACAGGAGAAGACGGGGAGACAGTGAGGGACCGGAATGTTATTTCTGTGGCAATGTAGGACGTATGCAGAGAGAATGTCCCCTTTGTCCAAGAAGGCCCCCAGGAGTAAGGAGCCCCCAGGGAAGCGGATCAGCTTGGGAGGGTGGACAGTATTCACAATGACTAGAGACAGGGGAATCCAGAAACTCTGAGGAGAGAGAAATGTTTAGCATATTGTGTACATCTTCGAGATGCTGTCTCTTAGGGAGATACCTGCTTTTTCAAGAGCTGCAGACAAACTTCCAAAAGAGCAGTACCATCTTCATGTTTGCTTAACAGAAGGATTATCCTAGTTAAGGCGGGCTTATCTCCTTCAGTGTTCTGCCTTCAATAACTAAAAATGGTAACATAACTTCTTGTTTGTCATAATGCACTATTGGGAACGGGATTACAATCGAAAAAGAGGAATGCCTATACTTTGTGCTTCACGAATTAGTGCCCGGCTGCAAAAGCACAGCTGCATCTCTGTTCTTGAGTCTCCAAACCAAATCCGTGCAGTAAGGCTTTCTTAACAACCCAGCAACACCTGGGCGCCTTTTCAAGTGACTTGTGATTTGTGGCATAATGATTAAAGCTTTTGCTTCTCTCTATTTGGTTTTCTGAAACATTAATTTGTAATTTAACTCGATTGCCTTGTCTGATGTGTTTGTATGAGAACCCTTTGTCATTTTATAATCATAAATACTATTGCTGTAGCTGCAAGCAATCACCCAAAGATTTCTATCTGTAACTTTACTGGGATCCTGGGATGCAACTGGAATTCCTCAGCTCCTATTACATCTCAACAGCAGCTGCAGTCCAATTCTACACTAAACCAGTACAAAAGAAAAATCAAAAGAACATCAACTCTTTTTGAATGGTCACTAACAGCAACAGGAATTTTTAACCTTCACCCGGTAGTGATATTGCTAGCATCAACATTGTTCTCTTTACTGCTCATAATCCTCCTACACCTCTGTGTGTGTGGTAGTTATTGCGAAAGACACAAGCCCTGCTGTTATATACTGAATTAATATATGCTGATCAGTAGACACTGAGGTCTATTTATACCACGAGGCAAGAGGCTCCTGTACGGCCACTTTGTGAGGTGGAGGGTTTGACTCTAGTTGTGGGGGGGAAGGTGGCAGGACCTTCGCCCTCCACTTTCCCAAGTGATCGACCATGACCTCGGCACATACAAACAACTAGTGGTAAAGTCACTAGCAGAAAGCCCGGCTGAGAAGTCCTCGCTGGGGAGCAAACGAGAAACTTCCTCCTGAAATTTGAAAGGTACGTGACTTCCAATATGACACACCGTGGCTAGATCACACCTGATTTGGCTAATGGTACAAATCATGGACGTAGTATAAATAGACATCACTCAGGACAGCCATTTGAACTCTCCTGAGGAACAACGCGCCTCTACACCGCGATCTCCCCTCGACTGGGGACATCTCTTAAAGTTGAAAGATCCCGCACACTCCATGAACAGAGGTCAAAAAACCTATCATTTAATCTAAGGTAAACTTCACAAAAAAAAAAAAAGGAGAAAAAGTGCCTCACATTCTCCTCTATGATGTGCACAAATACTCTACCCCAATATATGTATCCAGCAGGTGTGCTCATAGAAACCAAGGGAGGACTGTTGGAGGAAATTGTAGCCGATTTAGCTTCCGCTTCGCATAAGTCTCACTCTTGCTTAGCATCAGTGCCTAAAGTAGATGAAGCCTGCAGGCCTCAAGGCTGAACTGTCCTTGAACTCCAGAAACATTGCGAAGGATGTGACGTTGCCAGTGCTGTAACTGCCAAACCAGTTAAAACTAGCTGACAAAGATACAAAACTAGCTCATGAGGCTACAAAGTAGACTGCAGGAGACAAGATGGGATGCACGTGGGTTGGGGTTGACCTTGGAGGAGATAAGGGCCTGGGAGAAACAAGGACATGGCATTAATTATTTCTTTGACATGAATTACAAGAATAAATGACAGTACAGGAAGTAACAGCTCGAGCTGGCTGCCTCCACGCAGGGACCCTGAACAAAGACATTCTGGGCTAATCAGACCCTTTGCAGTCTTATTTCCCCACCTGCCAGTGACAGTCTCCTCCAGTCTTCTTTTCTGAGTCACTGGTCTCTCCCCTTCTGACTGGTCTCTCTCTCCTTCGGACAGCTCCTGGCCTACAGCCCAGGCCCTTATCTCCTCCAAGGTCAACCCCAACCCACGTGCATCCCATCTTGTCTCCTGCATCCTATTTTACATCCTCATTAGCTGCTTTTGTAGCCTTAGTAGCTGGTCTTAAATGGTTTTGCAGCTACATTGCCAGCAATGTTTCTCAAGTTCATTCACAGTTCGGCCTTGAGGCCCGCAGGCTTCATCTACTTTAGGCCCTGAGACTAAGCTGAAGCTAAATCAGATACAGTGTCCTTCTCTGACACTTCCCATGGTGGGAGGGTGTCACTTACTTAGCCAACTTCAGACTTCCCACAAATCCAATCCCCACTTAGAAGTATTCTAAGAGAGAAGAGTCACTCTTGCATTGCTGTTCGTTCTCTCATCCATTCCATCTTTCTCCTCCCCCATTGCATTGAGCTTGACACGGTAGGTGGAAAGTCCACTGGACTCCACGGGAAGAACTCCACCTTTGCAGTTCTTTGTTCTTACAGATGTCATCCATTATCAGATTGCATTTCTCTGGGAAAGGGCAAAGGAGCAAGCCACCGCTTCAAACCAGCGATGCTTGCTGCACCAGCTGCAGCTCACCTGCGCAGCACATTCCCTCTACTGCTCATCGTTTCTGCTCCTGGAAGGATGGATTTCCAGCTTTCAGGTGCTTGCAGGAGTCCAGGGCATGCCTTAAAACAAAGGCCAGCCTGTGGCACCCTTTGTGCTGAGATTCATCCAGCTTTCTTGGCAACACCTGTGGTCAGTCACAGCCAGGCTTCTGCCCTCAACCTTCTTCCATTGTGCGGATGTATTGCTTGGCCACAACGCAATAAGCAGAGAGAGTTCCACTTCTTGGAATAGGTGCTAGCATGCCACACTAGAAAGCACAGCGGTGCCTCTGTCAACATCAACACCTACCGGTGGGAAAAGAGCCTTCTAGGCTGAAATCGACTCACGTATGAAGGTCAAAGAACACCAACTCAAGGGTTTGGAAAAGAAAGAGTGCTTTTCTCCTCAAAACAAACAAAAAAAACCCCTCAGTTTTCATACAGTCCTCCCAGAGAAATTGCTCCTTGAGTTCACACGAGGTTAGCTGTTTTGCTTTTGTAAAACACAGGGAAAAGGTTTTAGGTTTTACAACAATTTCTTTTAGACAACGGGCAGGCATCCTTTTCCAGCTCCAACCGTGCCAGCTGAACGGGCCAACATCCTCCTACTTGCAGGAGTGGAGGGCATAATTTCTACGCCGTATAACGTGCTCCAGCCTGAAGCAGTCCAGGCTGCTCACCAGCTCTTTGCCCGACGTCCGTGTGGTTTTCCGCCCACTTGGGAGCCCGGCCACGGCCCCGGGTGCCAGCAGAACTGGCAAGGCCAATAATCTGTGCCGTGCAGAGAAGGGGCCAGGTGCCGGGCGGGAGAACGCTGCCCGGAGGCGGCGGGGCTGCGGGCAGAGCGAGCGGCTCTCTGCAGCCGCCTCTTCTCCACAGAGCGGAGCTGCAGCTTCTGCTTGGCGCCAGCAGCTGCCGCGGGCGGGTGGAGAGCCCGCCCCCCGCCCGGCCAATCGGGGAGCGAGGGGAGGCAGCGAGCGAATGGGTGCCCGGGAGGGGCGGGGTGAGCCGTGAGCGACACGCAGGCCGCCCAACGGCCGCCCGGCGGGCTGTCCCTGCGGCCGCGGCCGGGGCCAGCGTGGCGCAGGGCCCGGCGGCGGCGGCCTGCTGCGTGCCCGGGCGCAGGGCCCGGGCGGGGCCCGTGGGCGAGGGGCGTGCGGCGGGGGCGTCTGCGCCACGGCCGCGCCCCAGCAGCCTGCTGCGCTCCCTGTGCCGGCGCGGGGGGCCCGGCTGGCGCCCCGTCCCTGCCATGGCCCCGCCCCTCCGCCCCTCCGCCCCCGGCCCCGGCCCAGGAGTTGGGTGCTGCCGTGGCCCAAAATGGCGAAGCAGGCAATTCCCCCTGAGCGCAGGAAAGCGCTTTTTCCCCGCGAGGGCGGTTAAGCAGTGGAGCAGGTTCCCCCGAGAGGCTGTGGAGTCTCCGCTGCAGGAGAAGCTGCAAAGCCGCCTGTGCTGGTGTGGGGCAACGTGCTGTAGGTGCCCCTGCTTGAGCGGGGCTGGAGCAGAGCATCTGCAGCGGTGCCTGCCACGCTCAGCTGCCCCAGCACGGCCCGGTCCTGCCCTTCCTCTGCCTGCCGGGGTGGGGCGCGAGGGGGCCCGGCGGGAGCGTGAGGGTGAGCGGCGGGGCTGCAGGGTAGGGGGCTGGTGCGAGGGGGAGGGTGGCTGGGGAAGGGGTTGGGGCTGGCAGTGGGGGTTCGGGCATCTCCCTGGGGTTGGTGCTTGGGGGCTGGTGTTGAGGGCAGGGCTGGGGACGAGAGCTGGCTGCATGGGGTGAGGGGTTGGGTGAGGCGTGGGGCGAGGTTTGGTGGTTGTGCTGCGGGTTTCTGGTGCTTGCTGTGAGTGTTGGCTAGCTTTGTGGGGGAGTGGGCTATGGCAGGGGTGAGGGCTGGGGTGAAGGCTAGCATTTGTTGGCTAGGGCTGAGGATTGGAGATGCCGGTGAGGGCTGGAGCAAGAGTTAGGGAAAGGGGTTGGAGGTCTGGGTTGTGGCTGGAGGGTTAGAGTTTGGGGTGAGGGATGAGAGGAGGGGATTGGGGCAAGAGGTACGGTGGCGTCAGGTTTTGAGGTGGTGCTGGTGGTTAGTGGTGAGCAGGTGAGTGCGGCCAGGCGTGGGCAGCCGGGGATGAAAGAGGAGGGAGCTGGCCATGCGGAGCCGCGCGCGGCCCCTCGAGCTGCCTCGCCCTGCCCTGCCCCAGCTCCCTCCTGCCCGGGGCGGCCGCGCTGCGGCCCTGGAGCCCCTGGCGGTGCCGGCTGCTGCTGCTGGAGCAGCTCGCGCAGCAGAGGTGACCTCAGAGCCGCCCCCGGCGGGGCCATTGTGACCCCCCCCGTTGTGACACCCGCAGCGCTGTCAGGTGCGGGCAGTGTCCGGGCGGACGGCGACGGGAGAGGGCAGGAGCGCGTGGAGCTCGAGGAGGAGCCCCCGAGCGCAGCCGCGTCTTTCCCTGCCGCCCCGGCAGCCCCGCGGAGTCGAGGCGTTTGCCGAGGCCTTGCCAGCTCCTGCTGCGGGTGAGAGCGACGGGGCCGGGCTCGGCAGTGCCACGGGGCTGCGGGGGCCCTCGGCCGTGGCGGGGGCAGGACCTTGCGGCAGGGGCTGAGGCGCAGGAGAGCTGGCTCCAGGGCCGGGACGGGCGCGGGGACCTTTGACTGCGCTGCCCCCACCCCCGTGGGGACCCTCCCCAGCTCTGCATTAAACAAGTGTCCCCCTCCTGCCTCTGCTCCGTGCCGCAGGATGGCGGAGAGACCCCCCAGCCGCCCGCGGGTGGCCTGGGAGCAGGAGTACGGCTGCCCGCGCCGGGCATCCCAGGAGCAGGACAGGGTTGCCGAGGAGAGCAGCTCTGCCTCGAGGCCCTTGGAGGGGTTCGAGTCCCAGGCGTGGCGGAGAGGTGAGTGAGCGGCCCCGTGGGGCTGGGCCGGGCTGGGGTGAGGGCCGGGGAGCGCACCCTGCTCTGCACCGGGCTCCCATCTCCCCAGCACGTGGTGTCGGGGTGCCCGGGGTGGTGGCACAGCGGTGCCCGGATGCCAGGGCCCGCTCGGGGCTTGGGAGCTGGCCCCAGCGCAGCATGCGCCCAGGAGGGAGAGCGCAGATGGACGCAGCTCCTGCTGCCTGGGACGGGCAGCGAGCGGCAGCTCCGTGGCAGGAGGAGGGATGCTGCCCATCTGGCAGCACGTTCCTCAGCCTGGTGCAGTTGAGGTTTGCCCTGCCTGGCTGGCTGCAGCAGGGCAGCCCATGTGCTGGGCACTGTGCAGCCTTGAGCAGCCTGGGGGAGACTGCGTGCCCGGGAGCAGGCCCATGGCTGGCCGGCGGGCAGAGCTCACTGCACGGCTCTCTGCTGCCTGCCCTCCATCTCTGCAGTGCTCCTGGCTCTCTTCCTTTCTCAGGTGCAAGGTTTTCCATCAGCAGCTGGTCCGAGCTGTCCAGAGAGGATGAGGAAGCCTTGGACTTCATCCAGGCCTTTGTGGGTGGCCGAGAACAGGTAAGTGCAGCCGTTTCCATGGGGGCTGTGCCTGGGTCTCCCTGCGGGTCCGCCCATGTCTGCTGGCAGGCTGCTGGGGAGGTGCTGGCTGTGCAGAGCTGCTGCCGTCCGGGGTCCCGCCCAGCACTGCAGCCCCCTGGCTGCTCTGGTCCTGCTGGCCTTTCCTGTCCCCTCTCGCGCTCACTCTGTCTCTCTTCCCCGTCTGTCAGCAAGAGGCGCAGAAGCTGAAGTTTCTAGCGTCCATCGGCACCCTCTGTGGAGGCAGCAGCGCCAAGACCTTGTCCTGGGGCCTGGAGGTGTTCTGCTGCCGACACGAGCTGGCCGAGCATATCGAGGTGAGGGGAGAGGCAGCAGGTGTGAGGACAGGGGCAAGGCCAGCTGGGCCCTGGGTCTGCTGGTGCTGGGTGATGGCAGTTGCCGCGCTGACTGCCGGTTGTGCTGTGCAGGTGCTGCTGGAAGAGGAGCCCTTGGAGCGCCTGGGCACAGCAGTGCGCCAGCAAGCCATGCTTGCTATCACGGCAATGAGGTAGCTAGCAGAGCCCCTGGTTTGGCCAGGACCTGTGCACAGCATGTGCCTGATGGCACCGTCCCTGGCTGGGAGGTGTGCACCATGGTGGGAGGAGGCTGGCGGTGCTGTCTGCTGCGCTTCTGCTCTCCCCTTGCTTGTCAGTAGGCTTGTCAGTAGGGCAGATGGGAGGGCAGAGGGTTGCCTGCTGCAGCTCCCCAGGGCCCCTTGGCTTGTAGTGCAGAAGGGGAGGCAGGTGGTAGAGAAGGGGGGAGGCCTAGCTGCCTGGGCTCTCCTCTGCCCCTGGGCCAGTTCATGGAGGGAGGAGGTGCCTCCCTGCAGGGCTCCCTCACGTGCTCTCTGTAGCAGCCGGGGGACTCCTGCCCCAGCGGCCCACAGCCACCTCCCCAGGGCATCCAGGCACTGCTCCCAGCACCAGTGTCCAACAGGCATCTCTCTCTCTCTCTCTCTCTCACTCTCTCTTTGCAGTGCAGTGGAGCCGGTTCTGGAGGGCAAAAAGAGCAGCCTTCTCCATGCCTGCTTCAAGAGTGTCTTCTTGCTTCCTCCAAGAGAAGACATGGAGACCGTGGACATGTCCCTCTACTCCAAGGTAGGCGCTGGGTGAGCTACAGGGAGCCCGCCAGCCCCTCTGGGCTTGCCCCTGGCTCCGCTGTGCTGAGAGGTGACTGTCAGCTCCAAGGCTGGGCAGGATCTCAGCTTTGTTTTCCCACCCTCCTGCCTTCATGCCCTTCCCGTGGGCTGGGCCATGGGCAGTGCCCAGGGGCTGGTCCGTGCACAGCAGGTCTCCTGCCCTGAGGCCTCTCGTTGGCCCGTGCAGGGCAGCGGGTGTCCTCGCTGGGCAGCAGGGGTTCAACTGAGTCTGCTGTGGGTCAGAGGCAGTGGGGAAGGAATGCCACAGCCCCCTGTCCTCCTTGCAGACCCTCGATGCCATGGACAACATGTTGGAGGTGCTGGTGCTCAAGTCGGCCACTTCCAGCCTCCTGGAGCTGCAGAAGATCTTGCAGGTGTGGCATTTGCAAAGAGTGGGCTGCATTGGGCCTGTTCCTCAGCCCAGAGGGAAGTGACACCCTCGAGTGGACATTCCCCCCCCCGAGTGCCATGTACAGGCAGCACGCTGCAGGCAGGGGGCGTTTCTCGCTTGGGTGAGCGGAGGTTCCCCACTGGGCTCTTCTGTGAGCCCAGTGTCCCCTGGCTACAGCCCAAGTCCCTTCCCACCCCAAACATCCTCCAGGCTCTTGGGAACACCTTGCCCCCATGAGCACTCCTGGGCCACCTCTGCCCCCAAAGCTCTCCTTGCACCAAAGCAGTGGGAGGAATGTCACCCTTCTTCTCTAGGCACTGCACTGATGGCAGCTGGTGCTGCTGTCCCCCCGCCTCCGCGTGCCTTGTGCTTTCCTTGCCAGATCGGAATGGGGCAGAGACCCACTGGGAGCTGCCCGTCCTGCAAGGGGAGCCGAGCCTGGAAGCTTGGTTCTTCTGCCATGCCAGGAGGCCGGAGGCCAGGCTGCCCACTGCAGACCCCTAGGGAAGGTGTGGCCTGAAAGGCCTGCCATCCTGAAGAGGGCACCCGGGGCCATGTGCATGGCCAGGAGCAGAGGCTGGGAGGGGGCTTGGGTGTGGCTGGCTGCCTGAGGGCAAGGTGGGCCTTGCAGGCTGGGGCCTGTAGGGGCAGGAAGGCCATTCCAGGCTTGGCTCTAGCTCCGAGGAAGCCTTGGTGCACTGTAGGACTGCAGGCAGGCGCTTAGCAGAGCTGCTTCTGCTGGAGTGGGCGTCAGCTCCCCGGGCAGAGCAGTAGCCTTTCTCCTTGCAGATGCTGCTGCCCTTCACCAAGACGGAGAGAGCAGCTGTGCGTGAGAGGGCCGTGGGGAGGATTGGGAGGCTGAGCAAGTTGCTGGCCAACTATTCCTCGCTGGAGGTAAGGAGCCAAGCACCGTGCAGCCCCCGCTTTGGCCCTTTGCAGCAGCCCAGAGCACAGTGCAGCTCAGGGGGTCCCTCGGAGGGAAGCGTGGGCACAGGTTAAGGCACTGAGCAAGGCTCTGCCCTGAAGCAAAGCTCTTTGGCCCTCTCTCCATGGGCTTTTCTCTGCAGTCCCTTTGTCGCAGGAGCCAGCTGTGCCCCCAGCCCTGTGCAGGGGAGCAGTGCGCGCGGAGCATGATGTGAGCCGCAGCCTGGCAGTGCTGCCTTTGCTGGGCTGCTGCTTTGGGAGGCAAGGCCTGCAGGGCCCTCGAGAGCTTTGGCTCCGCTGGGATCCATGCCTGGGCAGAGTCTTGGCTTCAGGGCTTTGGTGGCGACTGCCTCCCGTCAGCCCTTCTACCTGTCCCACCCGCCTTGCCCAGGTGTGGCACCCCTTTGGAGGAGTGGATGAGAGCCCTGCCTGCTATGGGAAGATCCCCGTGCCGATGCTGGGACAGCTGGTGGGCTGTCTCATCCTTTGCTGTGCTTACGAGGACGCGGAGACCAAGGGCGGGGCCTTGGATGCTCTTCATTGCCTCTTCAGATTCGTCGTGCAGCGAAAACGTAAGAGAAGCTGTGCTGGGCTGTGTGCTTCTGCACGCGGCCACGCTGGCAAGGCCGGGGAAGGCATCGCACTGCCTCGGCCCCTCTGCTCAGTGAGGCAAAGGAGCAGGAGGCGCGGCTGATGTAGGAGCAGGGGAGCGGGCTGTTAGTACCTGTCCTGGATACCACTGGCCTGGAAAACGCTCAGCAGCCCCTGCTCAGAGGCTACGGCTTGTGTCGGGCTTCGCACCGGAAAGCCCGTGAGGCTTTTGGTACCCTTTGAAGCAGTTGCCCTTCTCTGCCCTGGAATGGGCCCCGACCCTCCCTGGGAATCCTGCTCCCCATCCATTCCTGGCATGCCCTTTGTCTCTGCCAGGCTGGTTTCTCTCTGACGCCATGAGTCTGCCACCTGCAGCTCTGCATGACTCCTGCTGACCGCTGTGTCTTTCTGCTGCTGTTCAGGCCGGGCGATGCTGCAGGATGATCCAGAGTATGTGGAGCCCCAGAAGGAGAGGGAAGCCGACAATGAGCTCTGCCTTTCGTGGACGAGCAACATGAGCGTGATCATGAGGGTGAGGAGCACTTCCCTTGCTGGGACTGTTGGCCATGGGGTCCTGAGGAGACGTGGATGAGCAAAGGGATGCCTAACGAGTGGGGCTGAGGGGGCCTTGGGGTTGATGCAGAGGTGGTGGTGGAGAAGGAAGCAGCTCTGAGTGGCACCTAGAGTACTGGTTGCTGCCTGGTAGCAGCCCTGCTCTCACTGCTGTGTCTCCCGCTGTCCCTGAGCGGGGGGACTAGCCAGAGGCTTGGCTCCAAGAGTCCCAGCAGCAGCTGCAGCCTGCTGGCCACCGGCAAGCTAGGGTTGCCTGCAGAGCCAGTGCACTGTGAGCCTGCTCCCGAGCATCCTGCCTTGCCCTGGTGGCCCTCTGGCCACATGCCCCATGCTGCTGCTACCCAGCACAGCGCGTGCTCCTGGCTCTCCTGGGCCACGGTGCCAGCACTGCCCCGCACCTCTCTCCAGAGCCACATCCGCTGCTTAGCTAAGCAGCAGTAGTGCGGCACGCAGCGTGACATTTCTTCTCTCCTGGGTCCTTTCTGCCCCAGCTGTTTGTGAAAAACCTGCAGCCTTCCGAAAGGACAGACGTCATTGTCACAGCCATCGAGGGCATGAGGAACTGCAGCACCTACAATACGGAGGTGGCTTCCCACATGCTGACCATGTTCCTGCTGGACGCTTTCTCTGTGCTGGAAGATGTAAGGAGCCTGGGGCTGGCGTGCATGGGGCTCGACCCTCTGGGGCGCTGTTTCCCCGCCGAGAGCCAGTGTTCTTGGGCAGCGGAGCCCCTTGGAAGGCAGCAAGGAGCGGTGGGAGTGGTGGAGAGGGAAGGAGAAGTGAGTGGGAGCTGGGGTATTGGCTGCTCTCTGGGAGCAGCCTCACCGTCCGCCTTGTGTCTTCCAGGTGCCACGCATCATAAGGTGCCTCTACAGGAACGTCAAGTATGTGAGGGAGCTGTCGGCCCGGGTCACCCTAAACAAGACCCTTTGCCAGCTGGCCTGCTTGGAGCCCAGCGAGGTGACCGTGAGCCTGCTGTACTGCTCGCCACTGTGCAACAGGTATGGGGCCCGTCAGCCTGGACGGGCTCCAGTGGCTCATTGGCCATGGGGAGAAGGGCCCAAAGAGGGCCAGAGGCAAGCAGATGGCCAGCACACGGCTGAGGGGCAGGGCCCTGTGTCTCGCCCACCGTTTCCCAGCCCTGGTGCCTCAAGCAGGCCTTGAGGAGCCAGAGCTGAGCAAGTGTCCCTGCCTTGAGCCGCAGAGCGCAGCGGCTCTGCACGCTCCCTGCCGCGCAAGGGGCTTCAGCTTGGTCATGTGCTGCCTGCCTGGGCAGGACCCTCTTGGGGCTGCCAGGGAGGAGGGGGTGGGCAGGGGCAGGGCTGGCACACAGCTGGGGACCTCCAGGGCTGGCCCAGGCTACGGTGCTGCGGCCAAGGAAGTGCCACTGACAAGGCGCTCTGGGCCTGCAGCACTGCCGTGAGCATGTGGAAGGTGCTGATGGATAAGCCGATGCTTGCGCCGGACATGCTGCGGGAGCTGCTGAGCTTGCTGGAGGAGCGGCCACTGCGCAAGCAGTCCAGCTCCGACAGGGACAACAACTGCATCCTTCCGCTGGCCGTGAGTTAGGGGACGAGGCCTCCCGTGCCCCCAGGCTGGTGCCTGCCTCCCTGGGCCCCCTCCCCCTCTCCGCTGCCCGTGTGCCCCCAAGCAGGGACCTCTCCTGGGCCCATGGCTACAACATGGCCAGCGCCAGGCCTCCGACTGTGCCAGCACACAGGGCTGCCAAGTGCTGCCTGGCCTCTCTGCACACCAACAGCCAGGCTGGCCATGCCCAGGAAATCTCCATCCGACGCTGTCCCTGCATCCGCCGACCTCGCTCAGCAGGCTGGAAAGCCAGGGTCGGGTTGGGGGCAAGGTGAGGGGCAGGAGTAGGGCTCCTGAAAAACCTGGGCAGGCAGCACGGCCTGGGACAGGGAGCCTGGCCGAGCGTGCACGCTACACGAAGCCTGCCGAGGTGATGGTCATGCTGAGGCAGGAAGGCTCACTGTGTACAACCAGGAGCTGAGGCCCAAGAGCCTGCGGGCGCTGGCCCTGGTCAGGCAGCCAGGCTGAGGCCTCCACCTGCATTTCCCATGCTCCAAGGCTGTGCTCGAGCCTCCCACCTGGAGGGCTGTGGAAGCATGCCGGGGACTGCTCGGGAGTGAGAGGTGTGACTGGGTGTTTTCTGCAGGCAACGAGGGCACTGTGTGAGATCATCCGGGAGCCCGTCTGCCCAGAGGCGGTGAAGGCGTTTTTCCCCCAGCTCTTCCTGGCGCTGCTCTTGCAGATGGTCTTCACAGCAGAGTTCAGCCACCAGGAAGCAAATATCTTCTTGAGGGAATGCCAACGGGATGAGTCCCGTCCCACCAGCCACGTCAGGTGCTCGATCCCGCTCGCCCTGTCTCTGCACTGCACCTGGAGGCAGGGCCAGGCTGCCAGTGTGACCTGGGCTTTGCTCTGCATGCAGGTGCGCCGTGCAGGCCATGAAAAGTCTGCTGCGCTGCGCCCACTATGAGACCGTAGCCGTGGCTGTTGAGAGGAAGGGCGGCTGGGACCTATTTCTGCATGCGGACACCTCCCAGAAGGGAGTGGTGGTGCTGGCCAGGTAGAGCCCTTTCCGGCCTGCTCTGGCCCAGCACCTCTTCCCTGGCTGTGGGGTGTGCCACCCCATGTGCTTCTTGGTGGGGCAGGGGGAACGCCACTTCTCCAAGAAAGAGGCTGCAGCCTCAGCCCTTGTGGCAAGGGCTCGCCCAGCAGAAGGGCCCTGGGAGCTGCCATGCTGCCCAGCTTGGAGAGCTGCTGGGGGAGCAGGTGGTGTTAGGAGCTGTGGGAGAGGGTCATGTGCAGGAGAACCTGGGGAGGGCCCAGGGGCACAGGAATCCAAAGCGGGCAGGAGAGGGGATGTGTGGGCAGGCCATGCCGCCTGGGCAGGAAGGCTGTTTCTCCGGTCTCCCACCAAAAGGAACGTAATGATGCCTGACGCTGACTTTCTAATGGCAAGGTGTGGTAGGGCAAGAGCAGTGCTCCATGAGCAAATGCCGCTGGCTGCAGGAGCTGCGTGCCAAGCAGAGCGATGCCAGAGGAGGTTTGCCTGCTCGGCTGAGGCCCAACACTGCCTTCTTGCCTCTGACAGAGCAATGAGGGGGGCTGCCAGTCACCTGCGTCGCTGGATCTTCCGCCAGCTGGCAAGGCTGCTGAGGAGGGAGGACCAGTTTCATCAGCTGCCCGTCATGGCTTTCTTTGTCGAGGTGGGCCTCATGGCAAGCAGTGCCTCTCTGGAGGGGCCTCTAAATGCTGTGCTCGCTTGTGCACATGCGTGTGGGGTGATGCTGGTGAATGGAGCTGGGGCAATGCATACGCTCCTGTTAGTAGCCCCGGCCTTGGCTCGTTTCTGCTGGGCGACCACTCGTAAGCACTTGTATTTCGTGCCTGCTTTGTGGCAGCTCTCTGTGTTCAATTGCTCCTCCAAGGGATGAGAACAAGAGGCTGCGGAGGGTTCAGGGGACGGGAGGAGGAGGCGAGCAGTGTGTGCAGTGTGCCGTGAGGCGCAGGGCTGGGAGCAGGGCCCAGGGGTGTCTGCACAATGCCTGCTGTGTTTGGGCTGAGCTTTGTGAGGGCCTGGTGCCCTTGCCGTGGATGGTGGGTGGGACGGAGAGCTGCACGCTGCGGGCAGTGCTGCCGGCTGTGCCAGTCTTTCAGTGCTGTGCCCATTTCAGCTGCTGGAATGCCCTGACCTTGCCGACATGGATGAGGAGGTCCTGCCACTCGTCCAGGGTTATGCGCAGAGTGAGAGCCTGGAGATGCGCAGACTGGCGTTCAGAGGCCTCGTGGCCCTGTTGAATAGACCCAAGATGGTGAGGAGGGGGGCAGGCGGGTGAAGCCATGCTGGCAGCCTGGGGCTTGACAGGAGACACTGGGTCAGAGAGTGGCTTGGACTTGGCTGGCAATCCGGAGGTGTGGTAGCTGCTCCCAAGTCTCCGCTGCCCCATTCATCTGCCCCGAGTGTCATGCCAGGCCCTTGGCCGTGCTGCACAAGGAGAAAGGCACCAGTGCCCAGCGGGAAGATCTGGGAGAGGGACAATGAGCACAGGGCCGGGCTAAGGCAGCCAGGTGCTCCTGGGCCTTGAGGCAGCAGCTTTGCTCCCTACAGAGGCCAGTGCATGCTGAGGGCCCCCTTGGAGATCTGTGCCCTGCACTGCAGCCTCTGTGCCCAAGGCCTGCGTGTGTGCAGAGCCCTGGCCCTGGCCACTGAGCCCTAATGGGAAAAGAGCAGGCAGAGCACTTTTGGGCGGGCGGTGGGGGGGGGGGGTCTGGCCTTGCTTCCCACAAAGAAAGTTGTGTGTTTCCCACAGAAAAGGAGAATGCAGAGCCTGCTCCCAGACAGCATGGAGTGGCTGCAGGATGCTTGCAGGGAAGTGCGTGTGGGAAGCCTGATGCTGCTGAGAAACATCCTCAGCTACCTGGAACAGAAGGGCTCCAACCCGATTGTTCTGCAGCTGGCCGAGAAGCTTCTGCCTCGCTTTGATGACGTAAGGCTGATGGGAGAGCCGGGGCTCTGCTGGTGTGTCCGGGGGGTCCGTATGCGTGGTCTGGGTGCTGTGTGCCCCTCTGCATACGTGCCTGTTGGCACGTCCCCGCACAGGCCCTGCTGTATGTCAGGAAACCTTTTGCCCTGTGGTTCTCAGCCCATGCCCTGTGCTGGCCTTGGTGTCCAGGGCTGTGGGAGTAGAGCAAACCAGCCCCCTGTCTGCTCTCGGCTGCTGCGTCTCGTGCTTGACTGCGTGCGGCGCTTGCCGTGGCCTGGGGCAGCGATGAGCAGAGAGGTAGGAGCAGGCTAGAGAGCGAGGGAGAGGCCGTGCCGCGGGGCTGTCCCTTTCTGTCCTCTTGTTGTGTGCGGGGGCCCTGATGGAGGCCTCGGGAAATCCAAGAAGCTCCCTCCAGAGGGAGCGGGAGACAGAGCCCAGGGAGGCTTGTCGTGCTGCTGCCGACAACCCTCATTGTCCAGGCTGCCTCAGCAGAGGCTTGTCCTCAGCTCCGACCTCTGGCCGGGCTGGGGGACAGTTGTGCCCGGAGAGGACGAGGCCTTGCAACGGCAAACGCTCTTGTCGGGCCCCGTTCCTGGAGTCGTTGCTGAGGCCTCCCCTCCTCTCCTCCCTGCCTGCAGGAAGACAGCAGAGTGCGAGAGCTCTCCATGCTCCTCTTCAAAGACCTGCTGGAGATTGTGGTGGGGAAGAACAAACGGAACCTGAAGCAGCATGCACAGAGGAGCCTGGTGCCGCTCTTCCTCCACATGAGTGACAAGGTGCAGAGAGTGGCCCAGGTAGGGAGCAGTGTTTTGGGGAAGCAATGCTGACATGCCGTGGGTGGAGGTGAGCAGCAAGGCAAGGGCTGCTGCCAAGTGTGCCTTGGAACGCATGGCAGCATGAGGTGCAGCTTCCTGTGTGCCGAAGGACAAGGCAGAGCTGCCTCTGCCTTCAGGGAGGGCCAGACCTAGTGGCACGCTGCGTCGTGCCATTTGGGGCTGGGAAAGGCTGGGAGCCTTGCCAAGACGAGGGGGACCCAGGGTGTCCTGCCGTGGCTGCGGTGGCATCTCCTGGTCTCTGTTGCTCTGCAGGCCTCTCAGGAAGCCCTGGTGAGCGCTGCACAGTTCCTCAAGTGGGAGGAGCTCAAGCAGCTGGCCAGAAGAGCGGAGACGTGGAAGATCGGGGAGTGCGTGGTAAGGACGTGGCCAAAGCCCCCGGGGCCGCGGCGGGATGAGGCCTGCCGCCATGGCCAGTGGGCAGGGTGCACAGCTGTGCCCCTCACGCACTGCTGCAGCCCAGAGCCCTCTACTCTAAGTGCCCGCTGGGGTGCTGAAGGGGCCCCTGGCCTGGCTGGGCCTTGGCAGAAGCATGGCGGGGATCTCAGCACCCGCAGGCCCCGCTCTGCCCTCTGCTCCCTCTGAACCTGTCTACCAGCCAGCTTCTAGCTGGGAGGCGTGGACAGGAAGGAAGAGGAGGCCGGAGCTGGGAGGAGGGACAGGCCTGGCCTTCTGGGGAGGCTCGGTGCCAACCCCCTGTCCTTGTGCTGTCTGCAGCTGCTGAGGGACAGGAGCAGAGCGGAGCAACACCTGCGCCAGAGCCTGCCATACCTGGAGAACCCGGACGCATCCTTGCGGGAGGCAGCTGTGAGGTTCATTGGTGAGCCACAAGCCCAGGGCCATGCCTGCCCACCCAGACGGGCACACAGGAGGGTCTTCAGTCCCTCCCACCGTCCCTGGGTCCTGCACCGTGGGGACGGGGCTGGGGCCAGCCTTGCCCAAGGGGAGCAGGCTGCATGGCCAAGCTGGCAAGGCCAGATGGGAGCTGTGCTGCTGGGGGCTTGCTGGGGAGTATGAGGGGTGAGCGGAGGTGTTTGCCTAGGGCTCATCGGGCAGCAAGTGAAGAAGCGGAGGAAGGAGAAGGTGCAGGAGCTGTGCACTGGTGAGTGAGAGCAGCGCTGTGTCAGGCAGCCCTGGCAGGGAGGAGGGAGGAGGCTGGGAAGTGAGCTGCAGTTCACTGGCCTGCCCCAGGTGAGGAAGGCTCTGTGTCCCTATGTGGGGGAGAGCAGGGGGTATTTGGGGCGCATCTGGGGCTTGGCCGACCTGCAAGTGCCAGCTGATCCATTTGTCCTACCTGCTGCCTCCTCCGCATGGGAAGAGCTGAGTGGGGCTGGCCCTGCCTGGGGGGGGATTCCTGGGATCTCTGCAAAGGTGGGAGTCTGTTCTCAGCTCGGTGCCTTTCTCTCGCAGCCCTCCAGCCCCTGGAAAATGATGCGGAACCTTTAGTCCGTTGCCTGGTGTCACAGACCATCATGAACCTGAGGGTGCCAAGGAGAACATCAAGATTCCACCTCGGAGCACTGTGTCCCTGGCTCCCGAGAGCGTGGGCGAGGTGGCACCCTCCCGCCAGGACGTGACTCTGTTTGAGCAGAGCTGACGCAGCTGTGCCAATGCCATGGTGCTGCACACCACGGACACACGCAAGTGTGCTGGAAGGTCTGGCTCATTGCTGGCATCTCCCGCAGCCCCAGGACAGCTCGACTCCTCAAGCACAGCCCCTGTTGTGCTACCGCTTCATGGCTTTGTTGGGCTTCCCGCAAAGATACAGCCCCGTTTCCTCAGCCGGAGTGAGTGTTCTTTTTTTAGGGAGCCAAAGGCAAGGGGCAAAACTTGCTGCCTGCATGAATCTGGCTTGTCCTGGGGGGGACGGGGTGTCCACTCGTTCCAATATGCCAGGCCAGCGTAGAGCGGCCTGACACACTTTGGTTTTGCTGCAAAGCGTCAACTGCTCTGCTGGCCCACAATAGCCAAGGGAAAGGGGGAGAAAAGCTTTGGCCTCCCCTGCCCTCTCCAGTCACCCCAGGGCAAGAGCAGGCCCCTGCTGTCTTCAGGGCTTGCATCTCAGGTGGAAGGGCAGAGCTGGGGTATGACATGCAGTTCTGTTTCTATCGCCACTGCCTACCCTGCGCATGCAGGCCTCAAGGCCGAACCGTCCATGAACTCCAGAATCATTGCTGAGCATGTAACGGCCAAACCCATTAAAAGCAGCTAATAAAGATACACAGCTGGCTCATGGGGCTAAAAAGTAGACTGCAGGGGACAAGATGGGATGCACCTGGGTTGGGGTTGACCTCGGAGGAGATAAGGGACTGTGGGAAACAAGGACGTGGCAACCAGTGTGGGCTGAAGGCCAAGACCAACCAGAAGGAGAGTAAAGAAGACTCAGTAAAGAAGATTGGGGGAGACCTTCCCTGGCAGGTGGGAAATAAAACTGTAAAGGGTCTAATTAGGCCAGAATTCCTTTGTTCAAGGTCCCTCCCTGGAGGCACCCAGCTCCAGCAGTTACTATGCTGCACCATCATTTAAAGAAATAAAATTTTGCTGCTAGATGTGCGTGAGGCTCTGCTTCTTGGAAACCTAGGATCAAAGTGTTTGCACAGCACTTTGGCACCCCAGATGGCAGTGTAGCCAACCACCATTGGACCCTCTTGGCTCCAAACATCCAAATTTAGAAAAGGAAGAGGAAAAAAAGGAGAAAAAAGCCGTTACAGTCAAATCGATCCCTAGCTAGTTAGCTGTCCCTTTATGTCAGGATGATTGTCCATCTTACAATTAATGTGGGGGTTAACCCAAGGAAGGATCCTTCGATTCTAAGAAATGTGCTCTGCTACAGCTTATATTGGAAGATGAAAAGCCTCACTGAATGGATTATTGGTATGTGTGGGATAATTGGATGTGGGACCGGCGAGATCCAAGGAGGACAAACGGCACCCTCTGTAAAACTACTCTTGCTGCAGCAGATATAGGTGTCCCAAATAACGCCCCAGGAGCTACTGCTCCGCCTTACACTCCTCCGGTGGTGCCTCCTGAAGATCTGTCTATCTGTCCCTCTCCTCCTCTTACTCAGACTTCCCCTCCTCCCGTGGCAGGACTCCATCCTATGGTTGCTAATGTTTTACCTAATGCAGCAGCATTACAACCGAGTGCAGCGGTTGGGGGAGCTAACCCCCCTCACGTGGTACTGCATGTATTTACTGGCCAACCCTGGAGTCCGAGTGATTGAGCATTGTGGGCAAGCAAAATGCCCAGGTTGAGGGAGGATGCGGAAAGGAGCGCTCAGCTGTTTTCTAATATATATGCACTGGGTATAATCCAAACTGGCGGGATACCCAAGTACTCTTGAGAGAGTTGTTCTGACCAAACTGGCGGGATACCCAAGTACTCTTGAGAGAGTTGTTCTGACCAAACGAGCGAGATGATAAAATAGTTAATAAAGAGGCAAAGTTTGTACAACAGACTGGGGGAAACACAAATCGTTAGCCAGCAAACGATCCAAATTGGGATTACAATAACGCAGGGGACAGAGTCGCTTGCCAGACAGGACTCCGGAACTCGGTAGAAGCTATTAGAGCATGTAGCAAACTAGGAGTGGATTGGACTAGAGTGCAGGAGCGTAGACAGAGCTTGGACAAAGAGGCCAGGGATTTTGGGGGACGACTAGGGCAAGCCTTGTTGAACTATGGGGGAAGGACTTTCCAGAATTGGAATGATGCACTAGCCATTAGTGTCTTTGTCCATCAGGCCGCTCCGGATAGCCCAAAAGAGTTGAAGGAGCACATGCCAGGGTGGCAAGGAGAAACTTCACAAAGGATTTTAAGCGTGGCAGTATTGGTCTATGACGGGAGAGAGGAGAAACAGCAAGGGAAGCAAGCAAAGGAACGGAAGAAGGAAAACCAAGAAGAGGCTAATCTCTTAGCAGCAGCTTCAGGACGGAACTTGCAAATTAGAGGAAGGGGTAGAGGAAGAGACAGAGGAGGCCGAGGAAGGCTAGGGCAATGCCAAGGGCAAGGACGAGAAGGGGACAGGAGAAGACGGGGAGACAGTGAGGGACCGGAATGTTATTTCTGTGGCAATGTAGGACGTATGCAGAGAGAATGTCCCCTTTGTCCAAGAAGGCCCCCAGGAGTAAGGAGCCCCCAGGGAAGCGGATCAGCTTGGGAGGGTGGACAGTATTCACAATGACTAGAGACAGGGGAATCCAGAAACTCTGAGGAGAGAGAAATGTTTAGCATATTGTGTACATCTTCGAGATGCTGTCTCTTAGGGAGATACCTGCTTTTTCAAGAGCTGCAGACAAACTTCCAAAAGAGCAGTACCATCTTCATGTTTGCTTAACAGAAGGATTATCCTAGTTAAGGCGGGCTTATCTCCTTCAGTGTTCTGCCTTCAATAACTAAAAATGGTAACATAACTTCTTGTTTGTCATAATGCACTATTGGGAACGGGATTACAATCGAAAAAGAGGAATGCCTATACTTTGTGCTTCACGAATTAGTGCCCGGCTGCAAAAGCACAGCTGCATCTCTGTTCTTGAGTCTCCAAACCAAATCCGTGCAGTAAGGCTTTCTTAACAACCCAGCAACACCTGGGCGCCTTTTCAAGTGACTTGTGATTTGTGGCATAATGATTAAAGCTTTTGCTTCTCTCTATTTGGTTTTCTGAAACATTAATTTGTAATTTAACTCGATTGCCTTGTCTGATGTGTTTGTATGAGAACCCTTTGTCATTTTATAATCATAAATACTATTGCTGTAGCTGCAAGCAATCACCCAAAGATTTCTATCTGTAACTTTACTGGGATCCTGGGATGCAACTGGAATTCCTCAGCTCCTATTACATCTCAACAGCAGCTGCAGTCCAATTCTACACTAAACCAGTACAAAAGAAAAATCAAAAGAACATCAACTCTTTTTGAATGGTCACTAACAGCAACAGGAATTTTTAACCTTCACCCGGTAGTGATATTGCTAGCATCAACATTGTTCTCTTTACTGCTCATAATCCTCCTACACCTCTGTGTGTGTGGTAGTTATTGCGAAAGACACAAGCCCTGCTGTTATATACTGAATTAATATATGCTGATCAGTAGACACTGAGGTCTATTTATACCACGAGGCAAGAGGCTCCTGTACGGCCACTTTGTGAGGTGGAGGGTTTGACTCTAGTTGTGGGGGGGAAGGTGGCAGGACCTTCGCCCTCCACTTTCCCAAGTGATCGACCATGACCTCGGCACATACAAACAACTAGTGGTAAAGTCACTAGCAGAAAGCCCGGCTGAGAAGTCCTCGCTGGGGAGCAAACGAGAAACTTCCTCCTGAAATTTGAAAGGTACGTGACTTCCAATATGACACACCGTGGCTAGATCACACCTGATTTGGCTAATGGTACAAATCATGGACGTAGTATAAATAGACATCACTCAGGACAGCCATTTGAACTCTCCTGAGGAACAACGCGCCTCTACACCGCGATCTCCCCTCGACTGGGGACATCTCTTAAAGTTGAAAGATCCCGCACACTCCATGAACAGAGGTCAAAAAACCTATCATTTAATCTAAGGTAAACTTCACAAAAAAAAAAAAAGGAGAAAAAGTGCCTCACATTCTCCTCTATGATGTGCACAAATACTCTACCCCAATATATGTATCCAGCAGGTGTGCTCATAGAAACCAAGGGAGGACTGTTGGAGGAAATTGTAGCCGATTTAGCTTCCGCTTCGCATAAGTCTCACTCTTGCTTAGCATCAGTGCCTAAAGTAGATGAAGCCTGCAGGCCTCAAGGCTGAACTGTCCTTGAACTCCAGAAACATTGCGAAGGATGTGACGTTGCCAGTGCTGTAACTGCCAAACCAGTTAAAACTAGCTGACAAAGATACAAAACTAGCTCATGAGGCTACAAAGTAGACTGCAGGAGACAAGATGGGATGCACGTGGGTTGGGGTTGACCTTGGAGGAGATAAGGGCCTGGGAGAAACAAGGACATGGCATTAATTATTTCTTTGACATGAATTACAAGAATAAATGACAGTACAGGAAGTAACAGCTCGAGCTGGCTGCCTCCACGCAGGGACCCTGAACAAAGACATTCTGGGCTAATCAGACCCTTTGCAGTCTTATTTCCCCACCTGCCAGTGACAGTCTCCTCCAGTCTTCTTTTCTGAGTCACTGGTCTCTCCCCTTCTGACTGGTCTCTCTCTCCTTCGGACAGCTCCTGGCCTACAGCCCAGGCCCTTATCTCCTCCAAGGTCAACCCCAACCCACGTGCATCCCATCTTGTCTCCTGCATCCTATTTTACATCCTCATTAGCTGCTTTTGTAGCCTTAGTAGCTGGTCTTAAATGGTTTTGCAGCTACATTGCCAGCAATGTTTCTCAAGTTCATTCACAGTTCGGCCTTGAGGCCCGCAGGCTTCATCTACTTTAGGCCCTGAGACTAAGCTGAAGCTAAATCAGATACAGTGTCCTTCTCTGACACTTCCCATGGTGGGAGGGTGTCACTTACTTAGCCAACTTCAGACTTCCCACAAATCCAATCCCCACTTAGAAGTATTCTAAGAGAGAAGAGTCACTCTTGCATTGCTGTTCGTTCTCTCATCCATTCCATCTTTCTCCTCCCCCATTGCATTGAGCTTGACACGGTAGGTGGAAAGTCCACTGGACTCCACGGGAAGAACTCCACCTTTGCAGTTCTTTGTTCTTACAGATGTCATCCATTATCAGATTGCATTTCTCTGGGAAAGGGCAAAGGAGCAAGCCACCGCTTCAAACCAGCGATGCTTGCTGCACCAGCTGCAGCTCACCTGCGCAGCACATTCCCTCTACTGCTCATCGTTTCTGCTCCTGGAAGGATGGATTTCCAGCTTTCAGGTGCTTGCAGGAGTCCAGGGCATGCCTTAAAACAAAGGCCAGCCTGTGGCACCCTTTGTGCTGAGATTCATCCAGCTTTCTTGGCAACACCTGTGGTCAGTCACAGCCAGGCTTCTGCCCTCAACCTTCTTCCATTGTGCGGATGTATTGCTTGGCCACAACGCAATAAGCAGAGAGAGTTCCACTTCTTGGAATAGGTGCTAGCATGCCACACTAGAAAGCACAGCGGTGCCTCTGTCAACATCAACACCTACCGGTGGGAAAAGAGCCTTCTAGGCTGAAATCGACTCACGTATGAAGGTCAAAGAACACCAACTCAAGGGTTTGGAAAAGAAAGAGTGCTTTTCTCCTCAAAACAAACAAAAAAAACCCCTCAGTTTTCATACAGTCCTCCCAGAGAAATTGCTCCTTGAGTTCACACGAGGTTAGCTGTTTTGCTTTTGTAAAACACAGGGAAAAGGTTTTAGGTTTTACAACAATTTCTTTTAGACAACGGGCAGGCATCCTTTTCCAGCTCCAACCGTGCCAGCTGAACGGGCCAACATCCTCCTACTTGCAGGAGTGGAGGGCATAATTTCTACGCCGTATAACGTGCTCCAGCCTGAAGCAGTCCAGGCTGCTCACCAGCTCTTTGCCCGACGTCCGTGTGGTTTTCCGCCCACTTGGGAGCCCGGCCACGGCCCCGGGTGCCAGCAGAACTGGCAAGGCCAATAATCTGTGCCGTGCAGAGAAGGGGCCAGGTGCCGGGCGGGAGAACGCTGCCCGGAGGCGGCGGGGCTGCGGGCAGAGCGAGCGGCTCTCTGCAGCCGCCTCTTCTCCACAGAGCGGAGCTGCAGCTTCTGCTTGGCGCCAGCAGCTGCCGCGGGCGGGTGGAGAGCCCGCCCCCCGCCCGGCCAATCGGGGAGCGAGGGGAGGCAGCGAGCGAATGGGTGCCCGGGAGGGGCGGGGTGAGCCGTGAGCGACACGCAGGCCGCCCAACGGCCGCCCGGCGGGCTGTCCCTGCGGCCGCGGCCGGGGCCAGCGTGGCGCAGGGCCCGGCGGCGGCGGCCTGCTGCGTGCCCGGGCGCAGGGCCCGGGCGGGGCCCGTGGGCGAGGGGCGTGCGGCGGGGGCGTCTGCGCCACGGCCGCGCCCCAGCAGCCTGCTGCGCTCCCTGTGCCGGCGCGGGGGGCCCGGCTGGCGCCCCGTCCCTGCCATGGCCCCGCCCCTCCGCCCCTCCGCCCCCGGCCCCGGCCCAGGAGTTGGGTGCTGCCGTGGCCCAAAATGGCGAAGCAGGCAATTCCCCCTGAGCGCAGGAAAGCGCTTTTTCCCCGCGAGGGCGGTTAAGCAGTGGAGCAGGTTCCCCCGAGAGGCTGTGGAGTCTCCGCTGCAGGAGAAGCTGCAAAGCCGCCTGTGCTGGTGTGGGGCAACGTGCTGTAGGTGCCCCTGCTTGAGCGGGGCTGGAGCAGAGCATCTGCAGCGGTGCCTGCCACGCTCAGCTGCCCCAGCACGGCCCGGTCCTGCCCTTCCTCTGCCTGCCGGGGTGGGGCGCGAGGGGGCCCGGCGGGAGCGTGAGGGTGAGCGGCGGGGCTGCAGGGTAGGGGGCTGGTGCGAGGGGGAGGGTGGCTGGGGAAGGGGTTGGGGCTGGCAGTGGGGGTTCGGGCATCTCCCTGGGGTTGGTGCTTGGGGGCTGGTGTTGAGGGCAGGGCTGGGGACGAGAGCTGGCTGCATGGGGTGAGGGGTTGGGTGAGGCGTGGGGCGAGGTTTGGTGGTTGTGCTGCGGGTTTCTGGTGCTTGCTGTGAGTGTTGGCTAGCTTTGTGGGGGAGTGGGCTATGGCAGGGGTGAGGGCTGGGGTGAAGGCTAGCATTTGTTGGCTAGGGCTGAGGATTGGAGATGCCGGTGAGGGCTGGAGCAAGAGTTAGGGAAAGGGGTTGGAGGTCTGGGTTGTGGCTGGAGGGTTAGAGTTTGGGGTGAGGGATGAGAGGAGGGGATTGGGGCAAGAGGTACGGTGGCGTCAGGTTTTGAGGTGGTGCTGGTGGTTAGTGGTGAGCAGGTGAGTGCGGCCAGGCGTGGGCAGCCGGGGATGAAAGAGGAGGGAGCTGGCCATGCGGAGCCGCGCGCGGCCCCTCGAGCTGCCTCGCCCTGCCCTGCCCCAGCTCCCTCCTGCCCGGGGCGGCCGCGCTGCGGCCCTGGAGCCCCTGGCGGTGCCGGCTGCTGCTGCTGGAGCAGCTCGCGCAGCAGAGGTGACCTCAGAGCCGCCCCCGGCGGGGCCATTGTGACCCCCCCCGTTGTGACACCCGCAGCGCTGTCAGGTGCGGGCAGTGTCCGGGCGGACGGCGACGGGAGAGGGCAGGAGCGCGTGGAGCTCGAGGAGGAGCCCCCGAGCGCAGCCGCGTCTTTCCCTGCCGCCCCGGCAGCCCCGCGGAGTCGAGGCGTTTGCCGAGGCCTTGCCAGCTCCTGCTGCGGGTGAGAGCGACGGGGCCGGGCTCGGCAGTGCCACGGGGCTGCGGGGGCCCTCGGCCGTGGCGGGGGCAGGACCTTGCGGCAGGGGCTGAGGCGCAGGAGAGCTGGCTCCAGGGCCGGGACGGGCGCGGGGACCTTTGACTGCGCTGCCCCCACCCCCGTGGGGACCCTCCCCAGCTCTGCATTAAACAAGTGTCCCCCTCCTGCCTCTGCTCCGTGCCGCAGGATGGCGGAGAGACCCCCCAGCCGCCCGCGGGTGGCCTGGGAGCAGGAGTACGGCTGCCCGCGCCGGGCATCCCAGGAGCAGGACAGGGTTGCCGAGGAGAGCAGCTCTGCCTCGAGGCCCTTGGAGGGGTTCGAGTCCCAGGCGTGGCGGAGAGGTGAGTGAGCGGCCCCGTGGGGCTGGGCCGGGCTGGGGTGAGGGCCGGGGAGCGCACCCTGCTCTGCACCGGGCTCCCATCTCCCCAGCACGTGGTGTCGGGGTGCCCGGGGTGGTGGCACAGCGGTGCCCGGATGCCAGGGCCCGCTCGGGGCTTGGGAGCTGGCCCCAGCGCAGCATGCGCCCAGGAGGGAGAGCGCAGATGGACGCAGCTCCTGCTGCCTGGGACGGGCAGCGAGCGGCAGCTCCGTGGCAGGAGGAGGGATGCTGCCCATCTGGCAGCACGTTCCTCAGCCTGGTGCAGTTGAGGTTTGCCCTGCCTGGCTGGCTGCAGCAGGGCAGCCCATGTGCTGGGCACTGTGCAGCCTTGAGCAGCCTGGGGGAGACTGCGTGCCCGGGAGCAGGCCCATGGCTGGCCGGCGGGCAGAGCTCACTGCACGGCTCTCTGCTGCCTGCCCTCCATCTCTGCAGTGCTCCTGGCTCTCTTCCTTTCTCAGGTGCAAGGTTTTCCATCAGCAGCTGGTCCGAGCTGTCCAGAGAGGATGAGGAAGCCTTGGACTTCATCCAGGCCTTTGTGGGTGGCCGAGAACAGGTAAGTGCAGCCGTTTCCATGGGGGCTGTGCCTGGGTCTCCCTGCGGGTCCGCCCATGTCTGCTGGCAGGCTGCTGGGGAGGTGCTGGCTGTGCAGAGCTGCTGCCGTCCGGGGTCCCGCCCAGCACTGCAGCCCCCTGGCTGCTCTGGTCCTGCTGGCCTTTCCTGTCCCCTCTCGCGCTCACTCTGTCTCTCTTCCCCGTCTGTCAGCAAGAGGCGCAGAAGCTGAAGTTTCTAGCGTCCATCGGCACCCTCTGTGGAGGCAGCAGCGCCAAGACCTTGTCCTGGGGCCTGGAGGTGTTCTGCTGCCGACACGAGCTGGCCGAGCATATCGAGGTGAGGGGAGAGGCAGCAGGTGTGAGGACAGGGGCAAGGCCAGCTGGGCCCTGGGTCTGCTGGTGCTGGGTGATGGCAGTTGCCGCGCTGACTGCCGGTTGTGCTGTGCAGGTGCTGCTGGAAGAGGAGCCCTTGGAGCGCCTGGGCACAGCAGTGCGCCAGCAAGCCATGCTTGCTATCACGGCAATGAGGTAGCTAGCAGAGCCCCTGGTTTGGCCAGGACCTGTGCACAGCATGTGCCTGATGGCACCGTCCCTGGCTGGGAGGTGTGCACCATGGTGGGAGGAGGCTGGCGGTGCTGTCTGCTGCGCTTCTGCTCTCCCCTTGCTTGTCAGTAGGCTTGTCAGTAGGGCAGATGGGAGGGCAGAGGGTTGCCTGCTGCAGCTCCCCAGGGCCCCTTGGCTTGTAGTGCAGAAGGGGAGGCAGGTGGTAGAGAAGGGGGGAGGCCTAGCTGCCTGGGCTCTCCTCTGCCCCTGGGCCAGTTCATGGAGGGAGGAGGTGCCTCCCTGCAGGGCTCCCTCACGTGCTCTCTGTAGCAGCCGGGGGACTCCTGCCCCAGCGGCCCACAGCCACCTCCCCAGGGCATCCAGGCACTGCTCCCAGCACCAGTGTCCAACAGGCATCTCTCTCTCTCTCTCTCTCTCACTCTCTCTTTGCAGTGCAGTGGAGCCGGTTCTGGAGGGCAAAAAGAGCAGCCTTCTCCATGCCTGCTTCAAGAGTGTCTTCTTGCTTCCTCCAAGAGAAGACATGGAGACCGTGGACATGTCCCTCTACTCCAAGGTAGGCGCTGGGTGAGCTACAGGGAGCCCGCCAGCCCCTCTGGGCTTGCCCCTGGCTCCGCTGTGCTGAGAGGTGACTGTCAGCTCCAAGGCTGGGCAGGATCTCAGCTTTGTTTTCCCACCCTCCTGCCTTCATGCCCTTCCCGTGGGCTGGGCCATGGGCAGTGCCCAGGGGCTGGTCCGTGCACAGCAGGTCTCCTGCCCTGAGGCCTCTCGTTGGCCCGTGCAGGGCAGCGGGTGTCCTCGCTGGGCAGCAGGGGTTCAACTGAGTCTGCTGTGGGTCAGAGGCAGTGGGGAAGGAATGCCACAGCCCCCTGTCCTCCTTGCAGACCCTCGATGCCATGGACAACATGTTGGAGGTGCTGGTGCTCAAGTCGGCCACTTCCAGCCTCCTGGAGCTGCAGAAGATCTTGCAGGTGTGGCATTTGCAAAGAGTGGGCTGCATTGGGCCTGTTCCTCAGCCCAGAGGGAAGTGACACCCTCGAGTGGACATTCCCCCCCCCGAGTGCCATGTACAGGCAGCACGCTGCAGGCAGGGGGCGTTTCTCGCTTGGGTGAGCGGAGGTTCCCCACTGGGCTCTTCTGTGAGCCCAGTGTCCCCTGGCTACAGCCCAAGTCCCTTCCCACCCCAAACATCCTCCAGGCTCTTGGGAACACCTTGCCCCCATGAGCACTCCTGGGCCACCTCTGCCCCCAAAGCTCTCCTTGCACCAAAGCAGTGGGAGGAATGTCACCCTTCTTCTCTAGGCACTGCACTGATGGCAGCTGGTGCTGCTGTCCCCCCGCCTCCGCGTGCCTTGTGCTTTCCTTGCCAGATCGGAATGGGGCAGAGACCCACTGGGAGCTGCCCGTCCTGCAAGGGGAGCCGAGCCTGGAAGCTTGGTTCTTCTGCCATGCCAGGAGGCCGGAGGCCAGGCTGCCCACTGCAGACCCCTAGGGAAGGTGTGGCCTGAAAGGCCTGCCATCCTGAAGAGGGCACCCGGGGCCATGTGCATGGCCAGGAGCAGAGGCTGGGAGGGGGCTTGGGTGTGGCTGGCTGCCTGAGGGCAAGGTGGGCCTTGCAGGCTGGGGCCTGTAGGGGCAGGAAGGCCATTCCAGGCTTGGCTCTAGCTCCGAGGAAGCCTTGGTGCACTGTAGGACTGCAGGCAGGCGCTTAGCAGAGCTGCTTCTGCTGGAGTGGGCGTCAGCTCCCCGGGCAGAGCAGTAGCCTTTCTCCTTGCAGATGCTGCTGCCCTTCACCAAGACGGAGAGAGCAGCTGTGCGTGAGAGGGCCGTGGGGAGGATTGGGAGGCTGAGCAAGTTGCTGGCCAACTATTCCTCGCTGGAGGTAAGGAGCCAAGCACCGTGCAGCCCCCGCTTTGGCCCTTTGCAGCAGCCCAGAGCACAGTGCAGCTCAGGGGGTCCCTCGGAGGGAAGCGTGGGCACAGGTTAAGGCACTGAGCAAGGCTCTGCCCTGAAGCAAAGCTCTTTGGCCCTCTCTCCATGGGCTTTTCTCTGCAGTCCCTTTGTCGCAGGAGCCAGCTGTGCCCCCAGCCCTGTGCAGGGGAGCAGTGCGCGCGGAGCATGATGTGAGCCGCAGCCTGGCAGTGCTGCCTTTGCTGGGCTGCTGCTTTGGGAGGCAAGGCCTGCAGGGCCCTCGAGAGCTTTGGCTCCGCTGGGATCCATGCCTGGGCAGAGTCTTGGCTTCAGGGCTTTGGTGGCGACTGCCTCCCGTCAGCCCTTCTACCTGTCCCACCCGCCTTGCCCAGGTGTGGCACCCCTTTGGAGGAGTGGATGAGAGCCCTGCCTGCTATGGGAAGATCCCCGTGCCGATGCTGGGACAGCTGGTGGGCTGTCTCATCCTTTGCTGTGCTTACGAGGACGCGGAGACCAAGGGCGGGGCCTTGGATGCTCTTCATTGCCTCTTCAGATTCGTCGTGCAGCGAAAACGTAAGAGAAGCTGTGCTGGGCTGTGTGCTTCTGCACGCGGCCACGCTGGCAAGGCCGGGGAAGGCATCGCACTGCCTCGGCCCCTCTGCTCAGTGAGGCAAAGGAGCAGGAGGCGCGGCTGATGTAGGAGCAGGGGAGCGGGCTGTTAGTACCTGTCCTGGATACCACTGGCCTGGAAAACGCTCAGCAGCCCCTGCTCAGAGGCTACGGCTTGTGTCGGGCTTCGCACCGGAAAGCCCGTGAGGCTTTTGGTACCCTTTGAAGCAGTTGCCCTTCTCTGCCCTGGAATGGGCCCCGACCCTCCCTGGGAATCCTGCTCCCCATCCATTCCTGGCATGCCCTTTGTCTCTGCCAGGCTGGTTTCTCTCTGACGCCATGAGTCTGCCACCTGCAGCTCTGCATGACTCCTGCTGACCGCTGTGTCTTTCTGCTGCTGTTCAGGCCGGGCGATGCTGCAGGATGATCCAGAGTATGTGGAGCCCCAGAAGGAGAGGGAAGCCGACAATGAGCTCTGCCTTTCGTGGACGAGCAACATGAGCGTGATCATGAGGGTGAGGAGCACTTCCCTTGCTGGGACTGTTGGCCATGGGGTCCTGAGGAGACGTGGATGAGCAAAGGGATGCCTAACGAGTGGGGCTGAGGGGGCCTTGGGGTTGATGCAGAGGTGGTGGTGGAGAAGGAAGCAGCTCTGAGTGGCACCTAGAGTACTGGTTGCTGCCTGGTAGCAGCCCTGCTCTCACTGCTGTGTCTCCCGCTGTCCCTGAGCGGGGGGACTAGCCAGAGGCTTGGCTCCAAGAGTCCCAGCAGCAGCTGCAGCCTGCTGGCCACCGGCAAGCTAGGGTTGCCTGCAGAGCCAGTGCACTGTGAGCCTGCTCCCGAGCATCCTGCCTTGCCCTGGTGGCCCTCTGGCCACATGCCCCATGCTGCTGCTACCCAGCACAGCGCGTGCTCCTGGCTCTCCTGGGCCACGGTGCCAGCACTGCCCCGCACCTCTCTCCAGAGCCACATCCGCTGCTTAGCTAAGCAGCAGTAGTGCGGCACGCAGCGTGACATTTCTTCTCTCCTGGGTCCTTTCTGCCCCAGCTGTTTGTGAAAAACCTGCAGCCTTCCGAAAGGACAGACGTCATTGTCACAGCCATCGAGGGCATGAGGAACTGCAGCACCTACAATACGGAGGTGGCTTCCCACATGCTGACCATGTTCCTGCTGGACGCTTTCTCTGTGCTGGAAGATGTAAGGAGCCTGGGGCTGGCGTGCATGGGGCTCGACCCTCTGGGGCGCTGTTTCCCCGCCGAGAGCCAGTGTTCTTGGGCAGCGGAGCCCCTTGGAAGGCAGCAAGGAGCGGTGGGAGTGGTGGAGAGGGAAGGAGAAGTGAGTGGGAGCTGGGGTATTGGCTGCTCTCTGGGAGCAGCCTCACCGTCCGCCTTGTGTCTTCCAGGTGCCACGCATCATAAGGTGCCTCTACAGGAACGTCAAGTATGTGAGGGAGCTGTCGGCCCGGGTCACCCTAAACAAGACCCTTTGCCAGCTGGCCTGCTTGGAGCCCAGCGAGGTGACCGTGAGCCTGCTGTACTGCTCGCCACTGTGCAACAGGTATGGGGCCCGTCAGCCTGGACGGGCTCCAGTGGCTCATTGGCCATGGGGAGAAGGGCCCAAAGAGGGCCAGAGGCAAGCAGATGGCCAGCACACGGCTGAGGGGCAGGGCCCTGTGTCTCGCCCACCGTTTCCCAGCCCTGGTGCCTCAAGCAGGCCTTGAGGAGCCAGAGCTGAGCAAGTGTCCCTGCCTTGAGCCGCAGAGCGCAGCGGCTCTGCACGCTCCCTGCCGCGCAAGGGGCTTCAGCTTGGTCATGTGCTGCCTGCCTGGGCAGGACCCTCTTGGGGCTGCCAGGGAGGAGGGGGTGGGCAGGGGCAGGGCTGGCACACAGCTGGGGACCTCCAGGGCTGGCCCAGGCTACGGTGCTGCGGCCAAGGAAGTGCCACTGACAAGGCGCTCTGGGCCTGCAGCACTGCCGTGAGCATGTGGAAGGTGCTGATGGATAAGCCGATGCTTGCGCCGGACATGCTGCGGGAGCTGCTGAGCTTGCTGGAGGAGCGGCCACTGCGCAAGCAGTCCAGCTCCGACAGGGACAACAACTGCATCCTTCCGCTGGCCGTGAGTTAGGGGACGAGGCCTCCCGTGCCCCCAGGCTGGTGCCTGCCTCCCTGGGCCCCCTCCCCCTCTCCGCTGCCCGTGTGCCCCCAAGCAGGGACCTCTCCTGGGCCCATGGCTACAACATGGCCAGCGCCAGGCCTCCGACTGTGCCAGCACACAGGGCTGCCAAGTGCTGCCTGGCCTCTCTGCACACCAACAGCCAGGCTGGCCATGCCCAGGAAATCTCCATCCGACGCTGTCCCTGCATCCGCCGACCTCGCTCAGCAGGCTGGAAAGCCAGGGTCGGGTTGGGGGCAAGGTGAGGGGCAGGAGTAGGGCTCCTGAAAAACCTGGGCAGGCAGCACGGCCTGGGACAGGGAGCCTGGCCGAGCGTGCACGCTACACGAAGCCTGCCGAGGTGATGGTCATGCTGAGGCAGGAAGGCTCACTGTGTACAACCAGGAGCTGAGGCCCAAGAGCCTGCGGGCGCTGGCCCTGGTCAGGCAGCCAGGCTGAGGCCTCCACCTGCATTTCCCATGCTCCAAGGCTGTGCTCGAGCCTCCCACCTGGAGGGCTGTGGAAGCATGCCGGGGACTGCTCGGGAGTGAGAGGTGTGACTGGGTGTTTTCTGCAGGCAACGAGGGCACTGTGTGAGATCATCCGGGAGCCCGTCTGCCCAGAGGCGGTGAAGGCGTTTTTCCCCCAGCTCTTCCTGGCGCTGCTCTTGCAGATGGTCTTCACAGCAGAGTTCAGCCACCAGGAAGCAAATATCTTCTTGAGGGAATGCCAACGGGATGAGTCCCGTCCCACCAGCCACGTCAGGTGCTCGATCCCGCTCGCCCTGTCTCTGCACTGCACCTGGAGGCAGGGCCAGGCTGCCAGTGTGACCTGGGCTTTGCTCTGCATGCAGGTGCGCCGTGCAGGCCATGAAAAGTCTGCTGCGCTGCGCCCACTATGAGACCGTAGCCGTGGCTGTTGAGAGGAAGGGCGGCTGGGACCTATTTCTGCATGCGGACACCTCCCAGAAGGGAGTGGTGGTGCTGGCCAGGTAGAGCCCTTTCCGGCCTGCTCTGGCCCAGCACCTCTTCCCTGGCTGTGGGGTGTGCCACCCCATGTGCTTCTTGGTGGGGCAGGGGGAACGCCACTTCTCCAAGAAAGAGGCTGCAGCCTCAGCCCTTGTGGCAAGGGCTCGCCCAGCAGAAGGGCCCTGGGAGCTGCCATGCTGCCCAGCTTGGAGAGCTGCTGGGGGAGCAGGTGGTGTTAGGAGCTGTGGGAGAGGGTCATGTGCAGGAGAACCTGGGGAGGGCCCAGGGGCACAGGAATCCAAAGCGGGCAGGAGAGGGGATGTGTGGGCAGGCCATGCCGCCTGGGCAGGAAGGCTGTTTCTCCGGTCTCCCACCAAAAGGAACGTAATGATGCCTGACGCTGACTTTCTAATGGCAAGGTGTGGTAGGGCAAGAGCAGTGCTCCATGAGCAAATGCCGCTGGCTGCAGGAGCTGCGTGCCAAGCAGAGCGATGCCAGAGGAGGTTTGCCTGCTCGGCTGAGGCCCAACACTGCCTTCTTGCCTCTGACAGAGCAATGAGGGGGGCTGCCAGTCACCTGCGTCGCTGGATCTTCCGCCAGCTGGCAAGGCTGCTGAGGAGGGAGGACCAGTTTCATCAGCTGCCCGTCATGGCTTTCTTTGTCGAGGTGGGCCTCATGGCAAGCAGTGCCTCTCTGGAGGGGCCTCTAAATGCTGTGCTCGCTTGTGCACATGCGTGTGGGGTGATGCTGGTGAATGGAGCTGGGGCAATGCATACGCTCCTGTTAGTAGCCCCGGCCTTGGCTCGTTTCTGCTGGGCGACCACTCGTAAGCACTTGTATTTCGTGCCTGCTTTGTGGCAGCTCTCTGTGTTCAATTGCTCCTCCAAGGGATGAGAACAAGAGGCTGCGGAGGGTTCAGGGGACGGGAGGAGGAGGCGAGCAGTGTGTGCAGTGTGCCGTGAGGCGCAGGGCTGGGAGCAGGGCCCAGGGGTGTCTGCACAATGCCTGCTGTGTTTGGGCTGAGCTTTGTGAGGGCCTGGTGCCCTTGCCGTGGATGGTGGGTGGGACGGAGAGCTGCACGCTGCGGGCAGTGCTGCCGGCTGTGCCAGTCTTTCAGTGCTGTGCCCATTTCAGCTGCTGGAATGCCCTGACCTTGCCGACATGGATGAGGAGGTCCTGCCACTCGTCCAGGGTTATGCGCAGAGTGAGAGCCTGGAGATGCGCAGACTGGCGTTCAGAGGCCTCGTGGCCCTGTTGAATAGACCCAAGATGGTGAGGAGGGGGGCAGGCGGGTGAAGCCATGCTGGCAGCCTGGGGCTTGACAGGAGACACTGGGTCAGAGAGTGGCTTGGACTTGGCTGGCAATCCGGAGGTGTGGTAGCTGCTCCCAAGTCTCCGCTGCCCCATTCATCTGCCCCGAGTGTCATGCCAGGCCCTTGGCCGTGCTGCACAAGGAGAAAGGCACCAGTGCCCAGCGGGAAGATCTGGGAGAGGGACAATGAGCACAGGGCCGGGCTAAGGCAGCCAGGTGCTCCTGGGCCTTGAGGCAGCAGCTTTGCTCCCTACAGAGGCCAGTGCATGCTGAGGGCCCCCTTGGAGATCTGTGCCCTGCACTGCAGCCTCTGTGCCCAAGGCCTGCGTGTGTGCAGAGCCCTGGCCCTGGCCACTGAGCCCTAATGGGAAAAGAGCAGGCAGAGCACTTTTGGGCGGGCGGTGGGGGGGGGGGGTCTGGCCTTGCTTCCCACAAAGAAAGTTGTGTGTTTCCCACAGAAAAGGAGAATGCAGAGCCTGCTCCCAGACAGCATGGAGTGGCTGCAGGATGCTTGCAGGGAAGTGCGTGTGGGAAGCCTGATGCTGCTGAGAAACATCCTCAGCTACCTGGAACAGAAGGGCTCCAACCCGATTGTTCTGCAGCTGGCCGAGAAGCTTCTGCCTCGCTTTGATGACGTAAGGCTGATGGGAGAGCCGGGGCTCTGCTGGTGTGTCCGGGGGGTCCGTATGCGTGGTCTGGGTGCTGTGTGCCCCTCTGCATACGTGCCTGTTGGCACGTCCCCGCACAGGCCCTGCTGTATGTCAGGAAACCTTTTGCCCTGTGGTTCTCAGCCCATGCCCTGTGCTGGCCTTGGTGTCCAGGGCTGTGGGAGTAGAGCAAACCAGCCCCCTGTCTGCTCTCGGCTGCTGCGTCTCGTGCTTGACTGCGTGCGGCGCTTGCCGTGGCCTGGGGCAGCGATGAGCAGAGAGGTAGGAGCAGGCTAGAGAGCGAGGGAGAGGCCGTGCCGCGGGGCTGTCCCTTTCTGTCCTCTTGTTGTGTGCGGGGGCCCTGATGGAGGCCTCGGGAAATCCAAGAAGCTCCCTCCAGAGGGAGCGGGAGACAGAGCCCAGGGAGGCTTGTCGTGCTGCTGCCGACAACCCTCATTGTCCAGGCTGCCTCAGCAGAGGCTTGTCCTCAGCTCCGACCTCTGGCCGGGCTGGGGGACAGTTGTGCCCGGAGAGGACGAGGCCTTGCAACGGCAAACGCTCTTGTCGGGCCCCGTTCCTGGAGTCGTTGCTGAGGCCTCCCCTCCTCTCCTCCCTGCCTGCAGGAAGACAGCAGAGTGCGAGAGCTCTCCATGCTCCTCTTCAAAGACCTGCTGGAGATTGTGGTGGGGAAGAACAAACGGAACCTGAAGCAGCATGCACAGAGGAGCCTGGTGCCGCTCTTCCTCCACATGAGTGACAAGGTGCAGAGAGTGGCCCAGGTAGGGAGCAGTGTTTTGGGGAAGCAATGCTGACATGCCGTGGGTGGAGGTGAGCAGCAAGGCAAGGGCTGCTGCCAAGTGTGCCTTGGAACGCATGGCAGCATGAGGTGCAGCTTCCTGTGTGCCGAAGGACAAGGCAGAGCTGCCTCTGCCTTCAGGGAGGGCCAGACCTAGTGGCACGCTGCGTCGTGCCATTTGGGGCTGGGAAAGGCTGGGAGCCTTGCCAAGACGAGGGGGACCCAGGGTGTCCTGCCGTGGCTGCGGTGGCATCTCCTGGTCTCTGTTGCTCTGCAGGCCTCTCAGGAAGCCCTGGTGAGCGCTGCACAGTTCCTCAAGTGGGAGGAGCTCAAGCAGCTGGCCAGAAGAGCGGAGACGTGGAAGATCGGGGAGTGCGTGGTAAGGACGTGGCCAAAGCCCCCGGGGCCGCGGCGGGATGAGGCCTGCCGCCATGGCCAGTGGGCAGGGTGCACAGCTGTGCCCCTCACGCACTGCTGCAGCCCAGAGCCCTCTACTCTAAGTGCCCGCTGGGGTGCTGAAGGGGCCCCTGGCCTGGCTGGGCCTTGGCAGAAGCATGGCGGGGATCTCAGCACCCGCAGGCCCCGCTCTGCCCTCTGCTCCCTCTGAACCTGTCTACCAGCCAGCTTCTAGCTGGGAGGCGTGGACAGGAAGGAAGAGGAGGCCGGAGCTGGGAGGAGGGACAGGCCTGGCCTTCTGGGGAGGCTCGGTGCCAACCCCCTGTCCTTGTGCTGTCTGCAGCTGCTGAGGGACAGGAGCAGAGCGGAGCAACACCTGCGCCAGAGCCTGCCATACCTGGAGAACCCGGACGCATCCTTGCGGGAGGCAGCTGTGAGGTTCATTGGTGAGCCACAAGCCCAGGGCCATGCCTGCCCACCCAGACGGGCACACAGGAGGGTCTTCAGTCCCTCCCACCGTCCCTGGGTCCTGCACCGTGGGGACGGGGCTGGGGCCAGCCTTGCCCAAGGGGAGCAGGCTGCATGGCCAAGCTGGCAAGGCCAGATGGGAGCTGTGCTGCTGGGGGCTTGCTGGGGAGTATGAGGGGTGAGCGGAGGTGTTTGCCTAGGGCTCATCGGGCAGCAAGTGAAGAAGCGGAGGAAGGAGAAGGTGCAGGAGCTGTGCACTGGTGAGTGAGAGCAGCGCTGTGTCAGGCAGCCCTGGCAGGGAGGAGGGAGGAGGCTGGGAAGTGAGCTGCAGTTCACTGGCCTGCCCCAGGTGAGGAAGGCTCTGTGTCCCTATGTGGGGGAGAGCAGGGGGTATTTGGGGCGCATCTGGGGCTTGGCCGACCTGCAAGTGCCAGCTGATCCATTTGTCCTACCTGCTGCCTCCTCCGCATGGGAAGAGCTGAGTGGGGCTGGCCCTGCCTGGGGGGGGATTCCTGGGATCTCTGCAAAGGTGGGAGTCTGTTCTCAGCTCGGTGCCTTTCTCTCGCAGCCCTCCAGCCCCTGGAAAATGATGCGGAACCTTTAGTCCGTTGCCTGGTGTCACAGACCATCATGAACCTGAGGGTGCCAAGGAGAACATCAAGATTCCACCTCGGAGCACTGTGTCCCTGGCTCCCGAGAGCGTGGGCGAGGTGGCACCCTCCCGCCAGGACGTGACTCTGTTTGAGCAGAGCTGACGCAGCTGTGCCAATGCCATGGTGCTGCACACCACGGACACACGCAAGTGTGCTGGAAGGTCTGGCTCATTGCTGGCATCTCCCGCAGCCCCAGGACAGCTCGACTCCTCAAGCACAGCCCCTGTTGTGCTACCGCTTCATGGCTTTGTTGGGCTTCCCGCAAAGATACAGCCCCGTTTCCTCAGCCGGAGTGAGTGTTCTTTTTTTAGGGAGCCAAAGGCAAGGGGCAAAACTTGCTGCCTGCATGAATCTGGCTTGTCCTGGGGGGGACGGGGTGTCCACTCGTTCCAATATGCCAGGCCAGCGTAGAGCGGCCTGACACACTTTGGTTTTGCTGCAAAGCGTCAACTGCTCTGCTGGCCCACAATAGCCAAGGGAAAGGGGGAGAAAAGCTTTGGCCTCCCCTGCCCTCTCCAGTCACCCCAGGGCAAGAGCAGGCCCCTGCTGTCTTCAGGGCTTGCATCTCAGGTGGAAGGGCAGAGCTGGGGTATGACATGCAGTTCTGTTTCTATCGCCACTGCCTACCCTGCGCATGCAGGCCTCAAGGCCGAACCGTCCATGAACTCCAGAATCATTGCTGAGCATGTAACGGCCAAACCCATTAAAAGCAGCTAATAAAGATACACAGCTGGCTCATGGGGCTAAAAAGTAGACTGCAGGGGACAAGATGGGATGCACCTGGGTTGGGGTTGACCTCGGAGGAGATAAGGGACTGTGGGAAACAAGGACGTGGCAACCAGTGTGGGCTGAAGGCCAAGACCAACCAGAAGGAGAGTAAAGAAGACTCAGTAAAGAAGATTGGGGGAGACCTTCCCTGGCAGGTGGGAAATAAAACTGTAAAGGGTCTAATTAGGCCAGAATTCCTTTGTTCAAGGTCCCTCCCTGGAGGCACCCAGCTCCAGCAGTTACTATGCTGCACCATCATTTAAAGAAATAAAATTTTGCTGCTAGATGTGCGTGAGGCTCTGCTTCTTGGAAACCTAGGATCAAAGTGTTTGCACAGCACTTTGGCACCCCAGATGGCAGTGTAGCCAACCACCATTGGACCCTCTTGGCTCCAAACATCCAAATTTAGAAAAGGAAGAGGAAAAAAAGGAGAAAAAAGCCGTTACAGTCAAATCGATCCCTAGCTAGTTAGCTGTCCCTTTATGTCAGGATGATTGTCCATCTTACAATTAATGTGGGGGTTAACCCAAGGAAGGATCCTTCGATTCTAAGAAATGTGCTCTGCTACAGCTTATATTGGAAGATGAAAAGCCTCACTGAATGGATTATTGGTATGTGTGGGATAATTGGATGTGGGACCGGCGAGATCCAAGGAGGACAAACGGCACCCTCTGTAAAACTACTCTTGCTGCAGCAGATATAGGTGTCCCAAATAACGCCCCAGGAGCTACTGCTCCGCCTTACACTCCTCCGGTGGTGCCTCCTGAAGATCTGTCTATCTGTCCCTCTCCTCCTCTTACTCAGACTTCCCCTCCTCCCGTGGCAGGACTCCATCCTATGGTTGCTAATGTTTTACCTAATGCAGCAGCATTACAACCGAGTGCAGCGGTTGGGGGAGCTAACCCCCCTCACGTGGTACTGCATGTATTTACTGGCCAACCCTGGAGTCCGAGTGATTGAGCATTGTGGGCAAGCAAAATGCCCAGGTTGAGGGAGGATGCGGAAAGGAGCGCTCAGCTGTTTTCTAATATATATGCACTGGGTATAATCCAAACTGGCGGGATACCCAAGTACTCTTGAGAGAGTTGTTCTGACCAAACTGGCGGGATACCCAAGTACTCTTGAGAGAGTTGTTCTGACCAAACGAGCGAGATGATAAAATAGTTAATAAAGAGGCAAAGTTTGTACAACAGACTGGGGGAAACACAAATCGTTAGCCAGCAAACGATCCAAATTGGGATTACAATAACGCAGGGGACAGAGTCGCTTGCCAGACAGGACTCCGGAACTCGGTAGAAGCTATTAGAGCATGTAGCAAACTAGGAGTGGATTGGACTAGAGTGCAGGAGCGTAGACAGAGCTTGGACAAAGAGGCCAGGGATTTTGGGGGACGACTAGGGCAAGCCTTGTTGAACTATGGGGGAAGGACTTTCCAGAATTGGAATGATGCACTAGCCATTAGTGTCTTTGTCCATCAGGCCGCTCCGGATAGCCCAAAAGAGTTGAAGGAGCACATGCCAGGGTGGCAAGGAGAAACTTCACAAAGGATTTTAAGCGTGGCAGTATTGGTCTATGACGGGAGAGAGGAGAAACAGCAAGGGAAGCAAGCAAAGGAACGGAAGAAGGAAAACCAAGAAGAGGCTAATCTCTTAGCAGCAGCTTCAGGACGGAACTTGCAAATTAGAGGAAGGGGTAGAGGAAGAGACAGAGGAGGCCGAGGAAGGCTAGGGCAATGCCAAGGGCAAGGACGAGAAGGGGACAGGAGAAGACGGGGAGACAGTGAGGGACCGGAATGTTATTTCTGTGGCAATGTAGGACGTATGCAGAGAGAATGTCCCCTTTGTCCAAGAAGGCCCCCAGGAGTAAGGAGCCCCCAGGGAAGCGGATCAGCTTGGGAGGGTGGACAGTATTCACAATGACTAGAGACAGGGGAATCCAGAAACTCTGAGGAGAGAGAAATGTTTAGCATATTGTGTACATCTTCGAGATGCTGTCTCTTAGGGAGATACCTGCTTTTTCAAGAGCTGCAGACAAACTTCCAAAAGAGCAGTACCATCTTCATGTTTGCTTAACAGAAGGATTATCCTAGTTAAGGCGGGCTTATCTCCTTCAGTGTTCTGCCTTCAATAACTAAAAATGGTAACATAACTTCTTGTTTGTCATAATGCACTATTGGGAACGGGATTACAATCGAAAAAGAGGAATGCCTATACTTTGTGCTTCACGAATTAGTGCCCGGCTGCAAAAGCACAGCTGCATCTCTGTTCTTGAGTCTCCAAACCAAATCCGTGCAGTAAGGCTTTCTTAACAACCCAGCAACACCTGGGCGCCTTTTCAAGTGACTTGTGATTTGTGGCATAATGATTAAAGCTTTTGCTTCTCTCTATTTGGTTTTCTGAAACATCATTAATTTGTAATTTAACTCGATTGCCTTGTCTGATGTGTTTGTATGAGAACCCTTTGTCATTTTATAATCATAAATACTATTGCTGTAGCTGCAAGCAATCACCCAAAGATTTCTATCTGTAACTTTACTGGGATCCTGGGATGCAACTGGAATTCCTCAGCTCCTATTACATCTCAACAGCAGCTGCAGTCCAATTCTACACTAAACCAGTACAAAAGAAAAATCAAAAGAACATCAACTCTTTTTGAATGGTCACTAACAGCAACAGGAATTTTTAACCTTCACCCGGTAGTGATATTGCTAGCATCAACATTGTTCTCTTTACTGCTCATAATCCTCCTACACCTCTGTGTGTGTGGTAGTTATTGCGAAAGACACAAGCCCTGCTGTTATATACTGAATTAATATATGCTGATCAGTAGACACTGAGGTCTATTTATACCACGAGGCAAGAGGCTCCTGTACGGCCACTTTGTGAGGTGGAGGGTTTGACTCTAGTTGTGGGGGGGAAGGTGGCAGGACCTTCGCCCTCCACTTTCCCAAGTGATCGACCATGACCTCGGCACATACAAACAACTAGTGGTAAAGTCACTAGCAGAAAGCCCGGCTGAGAAGTCCTCGCTGGGGAGCAAACGAGAAACTTCCTCCTGAAATTTGAAAGGTACGTGACTTCCAATATGACACACCGTGGCTAGATCACACCTGATTTGGCTAATGGTACAAATCATGGACGTAGTATAAATAGACATCACTCAGGACAGCCATTTGAACTCTCCTGAGGAACAACGCGCCTCTACACCGCGATCTCCCCTCGACTGGGGACATCTCTTAAAGTTGAAAGATCCCGCACACTCCATGAACAGAGGTCAAAAAACCTATCATTTAATCTAAGGTAAACTTCACAAAAAAAAAAAAAGGAGAAAAAGTGCCTCACATTCTCCTCTATGATGTGCACAAATACTCTACCCCAATATATGTATCCAGCAGGTGTGCTCATAGAAACCAAGGGAGGACTGTTGGAGGAAATTGTAGCCGATTTAGCTTCCGCTTCGCATAAGTCTCACTCTTGCTTAGCATCAGTGCCTAAAGTAGATGAAGCCTGCAGGCCTCAAGGCTGAACTGTCCTTGAACTCCAGAAACATTGCGAAGGATGTGACGTTGCCAGTGCTGTAACTGCCAAACCAGTTAAAACTAGCTGACAAAGATACAAAACTAGCTCATGAGGCTACAAAGTAGACTGCAGGAGACAAGATGGGATGCACGTGGGTTGGGGTTGACCTTGGAGGAGATAAGGGCCTGGGAGAAACAAGGACATGGCATTAATTATTTCTTTGACATGAATTACAAGAATAAATGACAGTACAGGAAGTAACAGCTCGAGCTGGCTGCCTCCACGCAGGGACCCTGAACAAAGACATTCTGGGCTAATCAGACCCTTTGCAGTCTTATTTCCCCACCTGCCAGTGACAGTCTCCTCCAGTCTTCTTTTCTGAGTCACTGGTCTCTCCCCTTCTGACTGGTCTCTCTCTCCTTCGGACAGCTCCTGGCCTACAGCCCAGGCCCTTATCTCCTCCAAGGTCAACCCCAACCCACGTGCATCCCATCTTGTCTCCTGCATCCTATTTTACATCCTCATTAGCTGCTTTTGTAGCCTTAGTAGCTGGTCTTAAATGGTTTTGCAGCTACATTGCCAGCAATGTTTCTCAAGTTCATTCACAGTTCGGCCTTGAGGCCCGCAGGCTTCATCTACTTTAGGCCCTGAGACTAAGCTGAAGCTAAATCAGATACAGTGTCCTTCTCTGACACTTCCCATGGTGGGAGGGTGTCACTTACTTAGCCAACTTCAGACTTCCCACAAATCCAATCCCCACTTAGAAGTATTCTAAGAGAGAAGAGTCACTCTTGCATTGCTGTTCGTTCTCTCATCCATTCCATCTTTCTCCTCCCCCATTGCATTGAGCTTGACACGGTAGGTGGAAAGTCCACTGGACTCCACGGGAAGAACTCCACCTTTGCAGTTCTTTGTTCTTACAGATGTCATCCATTATCAGATTGCATTTCTCTGGGAAAGGGCAAAGGAGCAAGCCACCGCTTCAAACCAGCGATGCTTGCTGCACCAGCTGCAGCTCACCTGCGCAGCACATTCCCTCTACTGCTCATCGTTTCTGCTCCTGGAAGGATGGATTTCCAGCTTTCAGGTGCTTGCAGGAGTCCAGGGCATGCCTTAAAACAAAGGCCAGCCTGTGGCACCCTTTGTGCTGAGATTCATCCAGCTTTCTTGGCAACACCTGTGGTCAGTCACAGCCAGGCTTCTGCCCTCAACCTTCTTCCATTGTGCGGATGTATTGCTTGGCCACAACGCAATAAGCAGAGAGAGTTCCACTTCTTGGAATAGGTGCTAGCATGCCACACTAGAAAGCACAGCGGTGCCTCTGTCAACATCAACACCTACCGGTGGGAAAAGAGCCTTCTAGGCTGAAATCGACTCACGTATGAAGGTCAAAGAACACCAACTCAAGGGTTTGGAAAAGAAAGAGTGCTTTTCTCCTCAAAACAAACAAAAAAAACCCCTCAGTTTTCATACAGTCCTCCCAGAGAAATTGCTCCTTGAGTTCACACGAGGTTAGCTGTTTTGCTTTTGTAAAACACAGGGAAAAGGTTTTAGGTTTTACAACAATTTCTTTTAGACAACGGGCAGGCATCCTTTTCCAGCTCCAACCGTGCCAGCTGAACGGGCCAACATCCTCCTACTTGCAGGAGTGGAGGGCATAATTTCTACGCCGTATAACGTGCTCCAGCCTGAAGCAGTCCAGGCTGCTCACCAGCTCTTTGCCCGACGTCCGTGTGGTTTTCCGCCCACTTGGGAGCCCGGCCACGGCCCCGGGTGCCAGCAGAACTGGCAAGGCCAATAATCTGTGCCGTGCAGAGAAGGGGCCAGGTGCCGGGCGGGAGAACGCTGCCCGGAGGCGGCGGGGCTGCGGGCAGAGCGAGCGGCTCTCTGCAGCCGCCTCTTCTCCACAGAGCGGAGCTGCAGCTTCTGCTTGGCGCCAGCAGCTGCCGCGGGCGGGTGGAGAGCCCGCCCCCCGCCCGGCCAATCGGGGAGCGAGGGGAGGCAGCGAGCGAATGGGTGCCCGGGAGGGGCGGGGTGAGCCGTGAGCGACACGCAGGCCGCCCAACGGCCGCCCGGCGGGCTGTCCCTGCGGCCGCGGCCGGGGCCAGCGTGGCGCAGGGCCCGGCGGCGGCGGCCTGCTGCGTGCCCGGGCGCAGGGCCCGGGCGGGGCCCGTGGGCGAGGGGCGTGCGGCGGGGGCGTCTGCGCCACGGCCGCGCCCCAGCAGCCTGCTGCGCTCCCTGTGCCGGCGCGGGGGGCCCGGCTGGCGCCCCGTCCCTGCCATGGCCCCGCCCCTCCGCCCCTCCGCCCCCGGCCCCGGCCCAGGAGTTGGGTGCTGCCGTGGCCCAAAATGGCGAAGCAGGCAATTCCCCCTGAGCGCAGGAAAGCGCTTTTTCCCCGCGAGGGCGGTTAAGCAGTGGAGCAGGTTCCCCCGAGAGGCTGTGGAGTCTCCGCTGCAGGAGAAGCTGCAAAGCCGCCTGTGCTGGTGTGGGGCAACGTGCTGTAGGTGCCCCTGCTTGAGCGGGGCTGGAGCAGAGCATCTGCAGCGGTGCCTGCCACGCTCAGCTGCCCCAGCACGGCCCGGTCCTGCCCTTCCTCTGCCTGCTGGGGTGGGGCGCGAGGGGGCCCGGCGGGAGCGTGAGGGTGAGCGGCGGGGCTGCAGGGTAGGGGGCTGGTGCGAGGGGGAGGGTGGCTGGGGAAGGGGTTGGGGCTGGCAGTGGGGGTTCGGGCATCTCCCTGGGGTTGGTGCTTGGGGGCTGGTGTTGAGGGCAGGGCTGGGGACGAGAGCTGGCTGCATGGGGTGAGGGGTTGGGTGAGGCGTGGGGCGAGGTTTGGTGGTTGTGCTGCGGGTTTCTGGTGCTTGCTGTGAGTGTTGGCTAGCTTTGTGGGGGAGTGGGCTATGGCAGGGGTGAGGGCTGGGGTGAAGGCTAGCATTTGTTGGCTAGGGCTGAGGATTGGAGATGCCGGTGAGGGCTGGAGCAAGAGTTAGGGAAAGGGGTTGGAGGTCTGGGTTGTGGCTGGAGGGTTAGAGTTTGGGGTGAGGGATGAGAGGAGGGGATTGGGGCAAGAGGTACGGTGGCGTCAGGTTTTGAGGTGGTGCTGGTGGTTAGTGGTGAGCAGGTGAGTGCGGCCAGGCGTGGGCAGCCGGGGATGAAAGAGGAGGGAGCTGGCCATGCGGAGCCGCGCGCGGCCCCTCGAGCTGCCTCGCCCTGCCCTGCCCCAGCTCCCTCCTGCCCGGGGCGGCCGCGCTGCGGCCCTGGAGCCCCTGGCGGTGCCGGCTGCTGCTGCTGGAGCAGCTCGCGCAGCAGAGGTGACCTCAGAGCCGCCCCCGGCGGGGCCATTGTGACCCCCCCCGTTGTGACACCCGCAGCGCTGTCAGGTGCGGGCAGTGTCCGGGCGGACGGCGACGGGAGAGGGCAGGAGCGCGTGGAGCTCGAGGAGGAGCCCCCGAGCGCAGCCGCGTCTTTCCCTGCCGCCCCGGCAGCCCCGCGGAGTCGAGGCGTTTGCCGAGGCCTTGCCAGCTCCTGCTGCGGGTGAGAGCGACGGGGCCGGGCTCGGCAGTGCCACGGGGCTGCGGGGGCCCTCGGCCGTGGCGGGGGCAGGACCTTGCGGCAGGGGCTGAGGCGCAGGAGAGCTGGCTCCAGGGCCGGGACGGGCGCGGGGACCTTTGACTGCGCTGCCCCCACCCCCGTGGGGACCCTCCCCAGCTCTGCATTAAACAAGTGTCCCCCTCCTGCCTCTGCTCCGTGCCGCAGGATGGCGGAGAGACCCCCCAGCCGCCCGCGGGTGGCCTGGGAGCAGGAGTACGGCTGCCCGCGCCGGGCATCCCAGGAGCAGGACAGGGTTGCCGAGGAGAGCAGCTCTGCCTCGAGGCCCTTGGAGGGGTTCGAGTCCCAGGCGTGGCGGAGAGGTGAGTGAGCGGCCCCGTGGGGCTGGGCCGGGCTGGGGTGAGGGCCGGGGAGCGCACCCTGCTCTGCACCGGGCTCCCATCTCCCCAGCACGTGGTGTCGGGGTGCCCGGGGTGGTGGCACAGCGGTGCCCGGATGCCAGGGCCCGCTCGGGGCTTGGGAGCTGGCCCCAGCGCAGCATGCGCCCAGGAGGGAGAGCGCAGATGGACGCAGCTCCTGCTGCCTGGGACGGGCAGCGAGCGGCAGCTCCGTGGCAGGAGGAGGGATGCTGCCCATCTGGCAGCACGTTCCTCAGCCTGGTGCAGTTGAGGTTTGCCCTGCCTGGCTGGCTGCAGCAGGGCAGCCCATGTGCTGGGCACTGTGCAGCCTTGAGCAGCCTGGGGGAGACTGCGTGCCCGGGAGCAGGCCCATGGCTGGCCGGCGGGCAGAGCTCACTGCACGGCTCTCTGCTGCCTGCCCTCCATCTCTGCAGTGCTCCTGGCTCTCTTCCTTTCTCAGGTGCAAGGTTTTCCATCAGCAGCTGGTCCGAGCTGTCCAGAGAGGATGAGGAAGCCTTGGACTTCATCCAGGCCTTTGTGGGTGGCCGAGAACAGGTAAGTGCAGCCGTTTCCATGGGGGCTGTGCCTGGGTCTCCCTGCGGGTCCGCCCATGTCTGCTGGCAGGCTGCTGGGGAGGTGCTGGCTGTGCAGAGCTGCTGCCGTCCGGGGTCCCGCCCAGCACTGCAGCCCCCTGGCTGCTCTGGTCCTGCTGGCCTTTCCTGTCCCCTCTCGCGCTCACTCTGTCTCTCTTCCCCGTCTGTCAGCAAGAGGCGCAGAAGCTGAAGTTTCTAGCGTCCATCGGCACCCTCTGTGGAGGCAGCAGCGCCAAGACCTTGTCCTGGGGCCTGGAGGTGTTCTGCTGCCGACACGAGCTGGCCGAGCATATCGAGGTGAGGGGAGAGGCAGCAGGTGTGAGGACAGGGGCAAGGCCAGCTGGGCCCTGGGTCTGCTGGTGCTGGGTGATGGCAGTTGCCGCGCTGACTGCCGGTTGTGCTGTGCAGGTGCTGCTGGAAGAGGAGCCCTTGGAGCGCCTGGGCACAGCAGTGCGCCAGCAAGCCATGCTTGCTATCACGGCAATGAGGTAGCTAGCAGAGCCCCTGGTTTGGCCAGGACCTGTGCACAGCATGTGCCTGATGGCACCGTCCCTGGCTGGGAGGTGTGCACCATGGTGGGAGGAGGCTGGCGGTGCTGTCTGCTGCGCTTCTGCTCTCCCCTTGCTTGTCAGTAGGCTTGTCAGTAGGGCAGATGGGAGGGCAGAGGGTTGCCTGCTGCAGCTCCCCAGGGCCCCTTGGCTTGTAGTGCAGAAGGGGAGGCAGGTGGTAGAGAAGGGGGGAGGCCTAGCTGCCTGGGCTCTCCTCTGCCCCTGGGCCAGTTCATGGAGGGAGGAGGTGCCTCCCTGCAGGGCTCCCTCACGTGCTCTCTGTAGCAGCCGGGGGACTCCTGCCCCAGCGGCCCACAGCCACCTCCCCAGGGCATCCAGGCACTGCTCCCAGCACCAGTGTCCAACAGGCATCTCTCTCTCTCTCTCTCTCTCACTCTCTCTTTGCAGTGCAGTGGAGCCGGTTCTGGAGGGCAAAAAGAGCAGCCTTCTCCATGCCTGCTTCAAGAGTGTCTTCTTGCTTCCTCCAAGAGAAGACATGGAGACCGTGGACATGTCCCTCTACTCCAAGGTAGGCGCTGGGTGAGCTACAGGGAGCCCGCCAGCCCCTCTGGGCTTGCCCCTGGCTCCGCTGTGCTGAGAGGTGACTGTCAGCTCCAAGGCTGGGCAGGATCTCAGCTTTGTTTTCCCACCCTCCTGCCTTCATGCCCTTCCCGTGGGCTGGGCCATGGGCAGTGCCCAGGGGCTGGTCCGTGCACAGCAGGTCTCCTGCCCTGAGGCCTCTCGTTGGCCCGTGCAGGGCAGCGGGTGTCCTCGCTGGGCAGCAGGGGTTCAACTGAGTCTGCTGTGGGTCAGAGGCAGTGGGGAAGGAATGCCACAGCCCCCTGTCCTCCTTGCAGACCCTCGATGCCATGGACAACATGTTGGAGGTGCTGGTGCTCAAGTCGGCCACTTCCAGCCTCCTGGAGCTGCAGAAGATCTTGCAGGTGTGGCATTTGCAAAGAGTGGGCTGCATTGGGCCTGTTCCTCAGCCCAGAGGGAAGTGACACCCTCGAGTGGACATTCCCCCCCCCGAGTGCCATGTACAGGCAGCACGCTGCAGGCAGGGGGCGTTTCTCGCTTGGGTGAGCGGAGGTTCCCCACTGGGCTCTTCTGTGAGCCCAGTGTCCCCTGGCTACAGCCCAAGTCCCTTCCCACCCCAAACATCCTCCAGGCTCTTGGGAACACCTTGCCCCCATGAGCACTCCTGGGCCACCTCTGCCCCCAAAGCTCTCCTTGCACCAAAGCAGTGGGAGGAATGTCACCCTTCTTCTCTAGGCACTGCACTGATGGCAGCTGGTGCTGCTGTCCCCCCGCCTCCGCGTGCCTTGTGCTTTCCTTGCCAGATCGGAATGGGGCAGAGACCCACTGGGAGCTGCCCGTCCTGCAAGGGGAGCCGAGCCTGGAAGCTTGGTTCTTCTGCCATGCCAGGAGGCCGGAGGCCAGGCTGCCCACTGCAGACCCCTAGGGAAGGTGTGGCCTGAAAGGCCTGCCATCCTGAAGAGGGCACCCGGGGCCATGTGCATGGCCAGGAGCAGAGGCTGGGAGGGGGCTTGGGTGTGGCTGGCTGCCTGAGGGCAAGGTGGGCCTTGCAGGCTGGGGCCTGTAGGGGCAGGAAGGCCATTCCAGGCTTGGCTCTAGCTCCGAGGAAGCCTTGGTGCACTGTAGGACTGCAGGCAGGCGCTTAGCAGAGCTGCTTCTGCTGGAGTGGGCGTCAGCTCCCCGGGCAGAGCAGTAGCCTTTCTCCTTGCAGATGCTGCTGCCCTTCACCAAGACGGAGAGAGCAGCTGTGCGTGAGAGGGCCGTGGGGAGGATTGGGAGGCTGAGCAAGTTGCTGGCCAACTATTCCTCGCTGGAGGTAAGGAGCCAAGCACCGTGCAGCCCCCGCTTTGGCCCTTTGCAGCAGCCCAGAGCACAGTGCAGCTCAGGGGGTCCCTCGGAGGGAAGCGTGGGCACAGGTTAAGGCACTGAGCAAGGCTCTGCCCTGAAGCAAAGCTCTTTGGCCCTCTCTCCATGGGCTTTTCTCTGCAGTCCCTTTGTCGCAGGAGCCAGCTGTGCCCCCAGCCCTGTGCAGGGGAGCAGTGCGCGCGGAGCATGATGTGAGCCGCAGCCTGGCAGTGCTGCCTTTGCTGGGCTGCTGCTTTGGGAGGCAAGGCCTGCAGGGCCCTCGAGAGCTTTGGCTCCGCTGGGATCCATGCCTGGGCAGAGTCTTGGCTTCAGGGCTTTGGTGGCGACTGCCTCCCGTCAGCCCTTCTACCTGTCCCACCCGCCTTGCCCAGGTGTGGCACCCCTTTGGAGGAGTGGATGAGAGCCCTGCCTGCTATGGGAAGATCCCCGTGCCGATGCTGGGACAGCTGGTGGGCTGTCTCATCCTTTGCTGTGCTTACGAGGACGCGGAGACCAAGGGCGGGGCCTTGGATGCTCTTCATTGCCTCTTCAGATTCGTCGTGCAGCGAAAACGTAAGAGAAGCTGTGCTGGGCTGTGTGCTTCTGCACGCGGCCACGCTGGCAAGGCCGGGGAAGGCATCGCACTGCCTCGGCCCCTCTGCTCAGTGAGGCAAAGGAGCAGGAGGCGCGGCTGATGTAGGAGCAGGGGAGCGGGCTGTTAGTACCTGTCCTGGATACCACTGGCCTGGAAAACGCTCAGCAGCCCCTGCTCAGAGGCTACGGCTTGTGTCGGGCTTCGCACCGGAAAGCCCGTGAGGCTTTTGGTACCCTTTGAAGCAGTTGCCCTTCTCTGCCCTGGAATGGGCCCCGACCCTCCCTGGGAATCCTGCTCCCCATCCATTCCTGGCATGCCCTTTGTCTCTGCCAGGCTGGTTTCTCTCTGACGCCATGAGTCTGCCACCTGCAGCTCTGCATGACTCCTGCTGACCGCTGTGTCTTTCTGCTGCTGTTCAGGCCGGGCGATGCTGCAGGATGATCCAGAGTATGTGGAGCCCCAGAAGGAGAGGGAAGCCGACAATGAGCTCTGCCTTTCGTGGACGAGCAACATGAGCGTGATCATGAGGGTGAGGAGCACTTCCCTTGCTGGGACTGTTGGCCATGGGGTCCTGAGGAGACGTGGATGAGCAAAGGGATGCCTAACGAGTGGGGCTGAGGGGGCCTTGGGGTTGATGCAGAGGTGGTGGTGGAGAAGGAAGCAGCTCTGAGTGGCACCTAGAGTACTGGTTGCTGCCTGGTAGCAGCCCTGCTCTCACTGCTGTGTCTCCCGCTGTCCCTGAGCGGGGGGACTAGCCAGAGGCTTGGCTCCAAGAGTCCCAGCAGCAGCTGCAGCCTGCTGGCCACCGGCAAGCTAGGGTTGCCTGCAGAGCCAGTGCACTGTGAGCCTGCTCCCGAGCATCCTGCCTTGCCCTGGTGGCCCTCTGGCCACATGCCCCATGCTGCTGCTACCCAGCACAGCGCGTGCTCCTGGCTCTCCTGGGCCACGGTGCCAGCACTGCCCCGCACCTCTCTCCAGAGCCACATCCGCTGCTTAGCTAAGCAGCAGTAGTGCGGCACGCAGCGTGACATTTCTTCTCTCCTGGGTCCTTTCTGCCCCAGCTGTTTGTGAAAAACCTGCAGCCTTCCGAAAGGACAGACGTCATTGTCACAGCCATCGAGGGCATGAGGAACTGCAGCACCTACAATACGGAGGTGGCTTCCCACATGCTGACCATGTTCCTGCTGGACGCTTTCTCTGTGCTGGAAGATGTAAGGAGCCTGGGGCTGGCGTGCATGGGGCTCGACCCTCTGGGGCGCTGTTTCCCCGCCGAGAGCCAGTGTTCTTGGGCAGCGGAGCCCCTTGGAAGGCAGCAAGGAGCGGTGGGAGTGGTGGAGAGGGAAGGAGAAGTGAGTGGGAGCTGGGGTATTGGCTGCTCTCTGGGAGCAGCCTCACCGTCCGCCTTGTGTCTTCCAGGTGCCACGCATCATAAGGTGCCTCTACAGGAACGTCAAGTATGTGAGGGAGCTGTCGGCCCGGGTCACCCTAAACAAGACCCTTTGCCAGCTGGCCTGCTTGGAGCCCAGCGAGGTGACCGTGAGCCTGCTGTACTGCTCGCCACTGTGCAACAGGTATGGGGCCCGTCAGCCTGGACGGGCTCCAGTGGCTCATTGGCCATGGGGAGAAGGGCCCAAAGAGGGCCAGAGGCAAGCAGATGGCCAGCACACGGCTGAGGGGCAGGGCCCTGTGTCTCGCCCACCGTTTCCCAGCCCTGGTGCCTCAAGCAGGCCTTGAGGAGCCAGAGCTGAGCAAGTGTCCCTGCCTTGAGCCGCAGAGCGCAGCGGCTCTGCACGCTCCCTGCCGCGCAAGGGGCTTCAGCTTGGTCATGTGCTGCCTGCCTGGGCAGGACCCTCTTGGGGCTGCCAGGGAGGAGGGGGTGGGCAGGGGCAGGGCTGGCACACAGCTGGGGACCTCCAGGGCTGGCCCAGGCTACGGTGCTGCGGCCAAGGAAGTGCCACTGACAAGGCGCTCTGGGCCTGCAGCACTGCCGTGAGCATGTGGAAGGTGCTGATGGATAAGCCGATGCTTGCGCCGGACATGCTGCGGGAGCTGCTGAGCTTGCTGGAGGAGCGGCCACTGCGCAAGCAGTCCAGCTCCGACAGGGACAACAACTGCATCCTTCCGCTGGCCGTGAGTTAGGGGACGAGGCCTCCCGTGCCCCCAGGCTGGTGCCTGCCTCCCTGGGCCCCCTCCCCCTCTCCGCTGCCCGTGTGCCCCCAAGCAGGGACCTCTCCTGGGCCCATGGCTACAACATGGCCAGCGCCAGGCCTCCGACTGTGCCAGCACACAGGGCTGCCAAGTGCTGCCTGGCCTCTCTGCACACCAACAGCCAGGCTGGCCATGCCCAGGAAATCTCCATCCGACGCTGTCCCTGCATCCGCCGACCTCGCTCAGCAGGCTGGAAAGCCAGGGTCGGGTTGGGGGCAAGGTGAGGGGCAGGAGTAGGGCTCCTGAAAAACCTGGGCAGGCAGCACGGCCTGGGACAGGGAGCCTGGCCGAGCGTGCACGCTACACGAAGCCTGCCGAGGTGATGGTCATGCTGAGGCAGGAAGGCTCACTGTGTACAACCAGGAGCTGAGGCCCAAGAGCCTGCGGGCGCTGGCCCTGGTCAGGCAGCCAGGCTGAGGCCTCCACCTGCATTTCCCATGCTCCAAGGCTGTGCTCGAGCCTCCCACCTGGAGGGCTGTGGAAGCATGCCGGGGACTGCTCGGGAGTGAGAGGTGTGACTGGGTGTTTTCTGCAGGCAACGAGGGCACTGTGTGAGATCATCCGGGAGCCCGTCTGCCCAGAGGCGGTGAAGGCGTTTTTCCCCCAGCTCTTCCTGGCGCTGCTCTTGCAGATGGTCTTCACAGCAGAGTTCAGCCACCAGGAAGCAAATATCTTCTTGAGGGAATGCCAACGGGATGAGTCCCGTCCCACCAGCCACGTCAGGTGCTCGATCCCGCTCGCCCTGTCTCTGCACTGCACCTGGAGGCAGGGCCAGGCTGCCAGTGTGACCTGGGCTTTGCTCTGCATGCAGGTGCGCCGTGCAGGCCATGAAAAGTCTGCTGCGCTGCGCCCACTATGAGACCGTAGCCGTGGCTGTTGAGAGGAAGGGCGGCTGGGACCTATTTCTGCATGCGGACACCTCCCAGAAGGGAGTGGTGGTGCTGGCCAGGTAGAGCCCTTTCCGGCCTGCTCTGGCCCAGCACCTCTTCCCTGGCTGTGGGGTGTGCCACCCCATGTGCTTCTTGGTGGGGCAGGGGGAACGCCACTTCTCCAAGAAAGAGGCTGCAGCCTCAGCCCTTGTGGCAAGGGCTCGCCCAGCAGAAGGGCCCTGGGAGCTGCCATGCTGCCCAGCTTGGAGAGCTGCTGGGGGAGCAGGTGGTGTTAGGAGCTGTGGGAGAGGGTCATGTGCAGGAGAACCTGGGGAGGGCCCAGGGGCACAGGAATCCAAAGCGGGCAGGAGAGGGGATGTGTGGGCAGGCCATGCCGCCTGGGCAGGAAGGCTGTTTCTCCGGTCTCCCACCAAAAGGAACGTAATGATGCCTGACGCTGACTTTCTAATGGCAAGGTGTGGTAGGGCAAGAGCAGTGCTCCATGAGCAAATGCCGCTGGCTGCAGGAGCTGCGTGCCAAGCAGAGCGATGCCAGAGGAGGTTTGCCTGCTCGGCTGAGGCCCAACACTGCCTTCTTGCCTCTGACAGAGCAATGAGGGGGGCTGCCAGTCACCTGCGTCGCTGGATCTTCCGCCAGCTGGCAAGGCTGCTGAGGAGGGAGGACCAGTTTCATCAGCTGCCCGTCATGGCTTTCTTTGTCGAGGTGGGCCTCATGGCAAGCAGTGCCTCTCTGGAGGGGCCTCTAAATGCTGTGCTCGCTTGTGCACATGCGTGTGGGGTGATGCTGGTGAATGGAGCTGGGGCAATGCATACGCTCCTGTTAGTAGCCCCGGCCTTGGCTCGTTTCTGCTGGGCGACCACTCGTAAGCACTTGTATTTCGTGCCTGCTTTGTGGCAGCTCTCTGTGTTCAATTGCTCCTCCAAGGGATGAGAACAAGAGGCTGCGGAGGGTTCAGGGGACGGGAGGAGGAGGCGAGCAGTGTGTGCAGTGTGCCGTGAGGCGCAGGGCTGGGAGCAGGGCCCAGGGGTGTCTGCACAATGCCTGCTGTGTTTGGGCTGAGCTTTGTGAGGGCCTGGTGCCCTTGCCGTGGATGGTGGGTGGGACGGAGAGCTGCACGCTGCGGGCAGTGCTGCCGGCTGTGCCAGTCTTTCAGTGCTGTGCCCATTTCAGCTGCTGGAATGCCCTGACCTTGCCGACATGGATGAGGAGGTCCTGCCACTCGTCCAGGGTTATGCGCAGAGTGAGAGCCTGGAGATGCGCAGACTGGCGTTCAGAGGCCTCGTGGCCCTGTTGAATAGACCCAAGATGGTGAGGAGGGGGGCAGGCGGGTGAAGCCATGCTGGCAGCCTGGGGCTTGACAGGAGACACTGGGTCAGAGAGTGGCTTGGACTTGGCTGGCAATCCGGAGGTGTGGTAGCTGCTCCCAAGTCTCCGCTGCCCCATTCATCTGCCCCGAGTGTCATGCCAGGCCCTTGGCCGTGCTGCACAAGGAGAAAGGCACCAGTGCCCAGCGGGAAGATCTGGGAGAGGGACAATGAGCACAGGGCCGGGCTAAGGCAGCCAGGTGCTCCTGGGCCTTGAGGCAGCAGCTTTGCTCCCTACAGAGGCCAGTGCATGCTGAGGGCCCCCTTGGAGATCTGTGCCCTGCACTGCAGCCTCTGTGCCCAAGGCCTGCGTGTGTGCAGAGCCCTGGCCCTGGCCACTGAGCCCTAATGGGAAAAGAGCAGGCAGAGCACTTTTGGGCGGGCGGTGGGGGGGGGGGGTCTGGCCTTGCTTCCCACAAAGAAAGTTGTGTGTTTCCCACAGAAAAGGAGAATGCAGAGCCTGCTCCCAGACAGCATGGAGTGGCTGCAGGATGCTTGCAGGGAAGTGCGTGTGGGAAGCCTGATGCTGCTGAGAAACATCCTCAGCTACCTGGAACAGAAGGGCTCCAACCCGATTGTTCTGCAGCTGGCCGAGAAGCTTCTGCCTCGCTTTGATGACGTAAGGCTGATGGGAGAGCCGGGGCTCTGCTGGTGTGTCCGGGGGGTCCGTATGCGTGGTCTGGGTGCTGTGTGCCCCTCTGCATACGTGCCTGTTGGCACGTCCCCGCACAGGCCCTGCTGTATGTCAGGAAACCTTTTGCCCTGTGGTTCTCAGCCCATGCCCTGTGCTGGCCTTGGTGTCCAGGGCTGTGGGAGTAGAGCAAACCAGCCCCCTGTCTGCTCTCGGCTGCTGCGTCTCGTGCTTGACTGCGTGCGGCGCTTGCCGTGGCCTGGGGCAGCGATGAGCAGAGAGGTAGGAGCAGGCTAGAGAGCGAGGGAGAGGCCGTGCCGCGGGGCTGTCCCTTTCTGTCCTCTTGTTGTGTGCGGGGGCCCTGATGGAGGCCTCGGGAAATCCAAGAAGCTCCCTCCAGAGGGAGCGGGAGACAGAGCCCAGGGAGGCTTGTCGTGCTGCTGCCGACAACCCTCATTGTCCAGGCTGCCTCAGCAGAGGCTTGTCCTCAGCTCCGACCTCTGGCCGGGCTGGGGGACAGTTGTGCCCGGAGAGGACGAGGCCTTGCAACGGCAAACGCTCTTGTCGGGCCCCGTTCCTGGAGTCGTTGCTGAGGCCTCCCCTCCTCTCCTCCCTGCCTGCAGGAAGACAGCAGAGTGCGAGAGCTCTCCATGCTCCTCTTCAAAGACCTGCTGGAGATTGTGGTGGGGAAGAACAAACGGAACCTGAAGCAGCATGCACAGAGGAGCCTGGTGCCGCTCTTCCTCCACATGAGTGACAAGGTGCAGAGAGTGGCCCAGGTAGGGAGCAGTGTTTTGGGGAAGCAATGCTGACATGCCGTGGGTGGAGGTGAGCAGCAAGGCAAGGGCTGCTGCCAAGTGTGCCTTGGAACGCATGGCAGCATGAGGTGCAGCTTCCTGTGTGCCGAAGGACAAGGCAGAGCTGCCTCTGCCTTCAGGGAGGGCCAGACCTAGTGGCACGCTGCGTCGTGCCATTTGGGGCTGGGAAAGGCTGGGAGCCTTGCCAAGACGAGGGGGACCCAGGGTGTCCTGCCGTGGCTGCGGTGGCATCTCCTGGTCTCTGTTGCTCTGCAGGCCTCTCAGGAAGCCCTGGTGAGCGCTGCACAGTTCCTCAAGTGGGAGGAGCTCAAGCAGCTGGCCAGAAGAGCGGAGACGTGGAAGATCGGGGAGTGCGTGGTAAGGACGTGGCCAAAGCCCCCGGGGCCGCGGCGGGATGAGGCCTGCCGCCATGGCCAGTGGGCAGGGTGCACAGCTGTGCCCCTCACGCACTGCTGCAGCCCAGAGCCCTCTACTCTAAGTGCCCGCTGGGGTGCTGAAGGGGCCCCTGGCCTGGCTGGGCCTTGGCAGAAGCATGGCGGGGATCTCAGCACCCGCAGGCCCCGCTCTGCCCTCTGCTCCCTCTGAACCTGTCTACCAGCCAGCTTCTAGCTGGGAGGCGTGGACAGGAAGGAAGAGGAGGCCGGAGCTGGGAGGAGGGACAGGCCTGGCCTTCTGGGGAGGCTCGGTGCCAACCCCCTGTCCTTGTGCTGTCTGCAGCTGCTGAGGGACAGGAGCAGAGCGGAGCAACACCTGCGCCAGAGCCTGCCATACCTGGAGAACCCGGACGCATCCTTGCGGGAGGCAGCTGTGAGGTTCATTGGTGAGCCACAAGCCCAGGGCCATGCCTGCCCACCCAGACGGGCACACAGGAGGGTCTTCAGTCCCTCCCACCGTCCCTGGGTCCTGCACCGTGGGGACGGGGCTGGGGCCAGCCTTGCCCAAGGGGAGCAGGCTGCATGGCCAAGCTGGCAAGGCCAGATGGGAGCTGTGCTGCTGGGGGCTTGCTGGGGAGTATGAGGGGTGAGCGGAGGTGTTTGCCTAGGGCTCATCGGGCAGCAAGTGAAGAAGCGGAGGAAGGAGAAGGTGCAGGAGCTGTGCACTGGTGAGTGAGAGCAGCGCTGTGTCAGGCAGCCCTGGCAGGGAGGAGGGAGGAGGCTGGGAAGTGAGCTGCAGTTCACTGGCCTGCCCCAGGTGAGGAAGGCTCTGTGTCCCTATGTGGGGGAGAGCAGGGGGTATTTGGGGCGCATCTGGGGCTTGGCCGACCTGCAAGTGCCAGCTGATCCATTTGTCCTACCTGCTGCCTCCTCCGCATGGGAAGAGCTGAGTGGGGCTGGCCCTGCCTGGGGGGGGATTCCTGGGATCTCTGCAAAGGTGGGAGTCTGTTCTCAGCTCGGTGCCTTTCTCTCGCAGCCCTCCAGCCCCTGGAAAATGATGCGGAACCTTTAGTCCGTTGCCTGGTGTCACAGACCATCATGAACCTGAGGGTGCCAAGGAGAACATCAAGATTCCACCTCGGAGCACTGTGTCCCTGGCTCCCGAGAGCGTGGGCGAGGTGGCACCCTCCCGCCAGGACGTGACTCTGTTTGAGCAGAGCTGACGCAGCTGTGCCAATGCCATGGTGCTGCACACCACGGACACACGCAAGTGTGCTGGAAGGTCTGGCTCATTGCTGGCATCTCCCGCAGCCCCAGGACAGCTCGACTCCTCAAGCACAGCCCCTGTTGTGCTACCGCTTCATGGCTTTGTTGGGCTTCCCGCAAAGATACAGCCCCGTTTCCTCAGCCGGAGTGAGTGTTCTTTTTTTAGGGAGCCAAAGGCAAGGGGCAAAACTTGCTGCCTGCATGAATCTGGCTTGTCCTGGGGGGGACGGGGTGTCCACTCGTTCCAATATGCCAGGCCAGCGTAGAGCGGCCTGACACACTTTGGTTTTGCTGCAAAGCGTCAACTGCTCTGCTGGCCCACAATAGCCAAGGGAAAGGGGGAGAAAAGCTTTGGCCTCCCCTGCCCTCTCCAGTCACCCCAGGGCAAGAGCAGGCCCCTGCTGTCTTCAGGGCTTGCATCTCAGGTGGAAGGGCAGAGCTGGGGTATGACATGCAGTTCTGTTTCTATCGCCACTGCCTACCCTGCGCATGCAGGCCTCAAGGCCGAACCGTCCATGAACTCCAGAATCATTGCTGAGCATGTAACGGCCAAACCCATTAAAAGCAGCTAATAAAGATACACAGCTGGCTCATGGGGCTAAAAAGTAGACTGCAGGGGACAAGATGGGATGCACCTGGGTTGGGGTTGACCTCGGAGGAGATAAGGGACTGTGGGAAACAAGGACGTGGCAACCAGTGTGGGCTGAAGGCCAAGACCAACCAGAAGGAGAGTAAAGAAGACTCAGTAAAGAAGATTGGGGGAGACCTTCCCTGGCAGGTGGGAAATAAAACTGTAAAGGGTCTAATTAGGCCAGAATTCCTTTGTTCAAGGTCCCTCCCTGGAGGCACCCAGCTCCAGCAGTTACTATGCTGCACCATCATTTAAAGAAATAAAATTTTGCTGCTAGATGTGCGTGAGGCTCTGCTTCTTGGAAACCTAGGATCAAAGTGTTTGCACAGCACTTTGGCACCCCAGATGGCAGTGTAGCCAACCACCATTGGACCCTCTTGGCTCCAAACATCCAAATTTAGAAAAGGAAGAGGAAAAAAAGGAGAAAAAAGCCGTTACAGTCAAATCGATCCCTAGCTAGTTAGCTGTCCCTTTATGTCAGGATGATTGTCCATCTTACAATTAATGTGGGGGTTAACCCAAGGAAGGATCCTTCGATTCTAAGAAATGTGCTCTGCTACAGCTTATATTGGAAGATGAAAAGCCTCACTGAATGGATTATTGGTATGTGTGGGATAATTGGATGTGGGACCGGCGAGATCCAAGGAGGACAAACGGCACCCTCTGTAAAACTACTCTTGCTGCAGCAGATATAGGTGTCCCAAATAACGCCCCAGGAGCTACTGCTCCGCCTTACACTCCTCCGGTGGTGCCTCCTGAAGATCTGTCTATCTGTCCCTCTCCTCCTCTTACTCAGACTTCCCCTCCTCCCGTGGCAGGACTCCATCCTATGGTTGCTAATGTTTTACCTAATGCAGCAGCATTACAACCGAGTGCAGCGGTTGGGGGAGCTAACCCCCCTCACGTGGTACTGCATGTATTTACTGGCCAACCCTGGAGTCCGAGTGATTGAGCATTGTGGGCAAGCAAAATGCCCAGGTTGAGGGAGGATGCGGAAAGGAGCGCTCAGCTGTTTTCTAATATATATGCACTGGGTATAATCCAAACTGGCGGGATACCCAAGTACTCTTGAGAGAGTTGTTCTGACCAAACTGGCGGGATACCCAAGTACTCTTGAGAGAGTTGTTCTGACCAAACGAGCGAGATGATAAAATAGTTAATAAAGAGGCAAAGTTTGTACAACAGACTGGGGGAAACACAAATCGTTAGCCAGCAAACGATCCAAATTGGGATTACAATAACGCAGGGGACAGAGTCGCTTGCCAGACAGGACTCCGGAACTCGGTAGAAGCTATTAGAGCATGTAGCAAACTAGGAGTGGATTGGACTAGAGTGCAGGAGCGTAGACAGAGCTTGGACAAAGAGGCCAGGGATTTTGGGGGACGACTAGGGCAAGCCTTGTTGAACTATGGGGGAAGGACTTTCCAGAATTGGAATGATGCACTAGCCATTAGTGTCTTTGTCCATCAGGCCGCTCCGGATAGCCCAAAAGAGTTGAAGGAGCACATGCCAGGGTGGCAAGGAGAAACTTCACAAAGGATTTTAAGCGTGGCAGTATTGGTCTATGACGGGAGAGAGGAGAAACAGCAAGGGAAGCAAGCAAAGGAACGGAAGAAGGAAAACCAAGAAGAGGCTAATCTCTTAGCAGCAGCTTCAGGACGGAACTTGCAAATTAGAGGAAGGGGTAGAGGAAGAGACAGAGGAGGCCGAGGAAGGCTAGGGCAATGCCAAGGGCAAGGACGAGAAGGGGACAGGAGAAGACGGGGAGACAGTGAGGGACCGGAATGTTATTTCTGTGGCAATGTAGGACGTATGCAGAGAGAATGTCCCCTTTGTCCAAGAAGGCCCCCAGGAGTAAGGAGCCCCCAGGGAAGCGGATCAGCTTGGGAGGGTGGACAGTATTCACAATGACTAGAGACAGGGGAATCCAGAAACTCTGAGGAGAGAGAAATGTTTAGCATATTGTGTACATCTTCGAGATGCTGTCTCTTAGGGAGATACCTGCTTTTTCAAGAGCTGCAGACAAACTTCCAAAAGAGCAGTACCATCTTCATGTTTGCTTAACAGAAGGATTATCCTAGTTAAGGCGGGCTTATCTCCTTCAGTGTTCTGCCTTCAATAACTAAAAATGGTAACATAACTTCTTGTTTGTCATAATGCACTATTGGGAACGGGATTACAATCGAAAAAGAGGAATGCCTATACTTTGTGCTTCACGAATTAGTGCCCGGCTGCAAAAGCACAGCTGCATCTCTGTTCTTGAGTCTCCAAACCAAATCCGTGCAGTAAGGCTTTCTTAACAACCCAGCAACACCTGGGCGCCTTTTCAAGTGACTTGTGATTTGTGGCATAATGATTAAAGCTTTTGCTTCTCTCTATTTGGTTTTCTGAAACATCATTAATTTGTAATTTAACTCGATTGCCTTGTCTGATGTGTTTGTATGAGAACCCTTTGTCATTTTATAATCATAAATACTATTGCTGTAGCTGCAAGCAATCACCCAAAGATTTCTATCTGTAACTTTACTGGGATCCTGGGATGCAACTGGAATTCCTCAGCTCCTATTACATCTCAACAGCAGCTGCAGTCCAATTCTACACTAAACCAGTACAAAAGAAAAATCAAAAGAACATCAACTCTTTTTGAATGGTCACTAACAGCAACAGGAATTTTTAACCTTCACCCGGTAGTGATATTGCTAGCATCAACATTGTTCTCTTTACTGCTCATAATCCTCCTACACCTCTGTGTGTGTGGTAGTTATTGCGAAAGACACAAGCCCTGCTGTTATATACTGAATTAATATATGCTGATCAGTAGACACTGAGGTCTATTTATACCACGAGGCAAGAGGCTCCTGTACGGCCACTTTGTGAGGTGGAGGGTTTGACTCTAGTTGTGGGGGGGAAGGTGGCAGGACCTTCGCCCTCCACTTTCCCAAGTGATCGACCATGACCTCGGCACATACAAACAACTAGTGGTAAAGTCACTAGCAGAAAGCCCGGCTGAGAAGTCCTCGCTGGGGAGCAAACGAGAAACTTCCTCCTGAAATTTGAAAGGTACGTGACTTCCAATATGACACACCGTGGCTAGATCACACCTGATTTGGCTAATGGTACAAATCATGGACGTAGTATAAATAGACATCACTCAGGACAGCCATTTGAACTCTCCTGAGGAACAACGCGCCTCTACACCGCGATCTCCCCTCGACTGGGGACATCTCTTAAAGTTGAAAGATCCCGCACACTCCATGAACAGAGGTCAAAAAACCTATCATTTAATCTAAGGTAAACTTCACAAAAAAAAAAAAAGGAGAAAAAGTGCCTCACATTCTCCTCTATGATGTGCACAAATACTCTACCCCAATATATGTATCCAGCAGGTGTGCTCATAGAAACCAAGGGAGGACTGTTGGAGGAAATTGTAGCCGATTTAGCTTCCGCTTCGCATAAGTCTCACTCTTGCTTAGCATCAGTGCCTAAAGTAGATGAAGCCTGCAGGCCTCAAGGCTGAACTGTCCTTGAACTCCAGAAACATTGCGAAGGATGTGACGTTGCCAGTGCTGTAACTGCCAAACCAGTTAAAACTAGCTGACAAAGATACAAAACTAGCTCATGAGGCTACAAAGTAGACTGCAGGAGACAAGATGGGATGCACGTGGGTTGGGGTTGACCTTGGAGGAGATAAGGGCCTGGGAGAAACAAGGACATGGCATTAATTATTTCTTTGACATGAATTACAAGAATAAATGACAGTACAGGAAGTAACAGCTCGAGCTGGCTGCCTCCACGCAGGGACCCTGAACAAAGACATTCTGGGCTAATCAGACCCTTTGCAGTCTTATTTCCCCACCTGCCAGTGACAGTCTCCTCCAGTCTTCTTTTCTGAGTCACTGGTCTCTCCCCTTCTGACTGGTCTCTCTCTCCTTCGGACAGCTCCTGGCCTACAGCCCAGGCCCTTATCTCCTCCAAGGTCAACCCCAACCCACGTGCATCCCATCTTGTCTCCTGCATCCTATTTTACATCCTCATTAGCTGCTTTTGTAGCCTTAGTAGCTGGTCTTAAATGGTTTTGCAGCTACATTGCCAGCAATGTTTCTCAAGTTCATTCACAGTTCGGCCTTGAGGCCCGCAGGCTTCATCTACTTTAGGCCCTGAGACTAAGCTGAAGCTAAATCAGATACAGTGTCCTTCTCTGACACTTCCCATGGTGGGAGGGTGTCACTTACTTAGCCAACTTCAGACTTCCCACAAATCCAATCCCCACTTAGAAGTATTCTAAGAGAGAAGAGTCACTCTTGCATTGCTGTTCGTTCTCTCATCCATTCCATCTTTCTCCTCCCCCATTGCATTGAGCTTGACACGGTAGGTGGAAAGTCCACTGGACTCCACGGGAAGAACTCCACCTTTGCAGTTCTTTGTTCTTACAGATGTCATCCATTATCAGATTGCATTTCTCTGGGAAAGGGCAAAGGAGCAAGCCACCGCTTCAAACCAGCGATGCTTGCTGCACCAGCTGCAGCTCACCTGCGCAGCACATTCCCTCTACTGCTCATCGTTTCTGCTCCTGGAAGGATGGATTTCCAGCTTTCAGGTGCTTGCAGGAGTCCAGGGCATGCCTTAAAACAAAGGCCAGCCTGTGGCACCCTTTGTGCTGAGATTCATCCAGCTTTCTTGGCAACACCTGTGGTCAGTCACAGCCAGGCTTCTGCCCTCAACCTTCTTCCATTGTGCGGATGTATTGCTTGGCCACAACGCAATAAGCAGAGAGAGTTCCACTTCTTGGAATAGGTGCTAGCATGCCACACTAGAAAGCACAGCGGTGCCTCTGTCAACATCAACACCTACCGGTGGGAAAAGAGCCTTCTAGGCTGAAATCGACTCACGTATGAAGGTCAAAGAACACCAACTCAAGGGTTTGGAAAAGAAAGAGTGCTTTTCTCCTCAAAACAAACAAAAAAAACCCCTCAGTTTTCATACAGTCCTCCCAGAGAAATTGCTCCTTGAGTTCACACGAGGTTAGCTGTTTTGCTTTTGTAAAACACAGGGAAAAGGTTTTAGGTTTTACAACAATTTCTTTTAGACAACGGGCAGGCATCCTTTTCCAGCTCCAACCGTGCCAGCTGAACGGGCCAACATCCTCCTACTTGCAGGAGTGGAGGGCATAATTTCTACGCCGTATAACGTGCTCCAGCCTGAAGCAGTCCAGGCTGCTCACCAGCTCTTTGCCCGACGTCCGTGTGGTTTTCCGCCCACTTGGGAGCCCGGCCACGGCCCCGGGTGCCAGCAGAACTGGCAAGGCCAATAATCTGTGCCGTGCAGAGAAGGGGCCAGGTGCCGGGCGGGAGAACGCTGCCCGGAGGCGGCGGGGCTGCGGGCAGAGCGAGCGGCTCTCTGCAGCCGCCTCTTCTCCACAGAGCGGAGCTGCAGCTTCTGCTTGGCGCCAGCAGCTGCCGCGGGCGGGTGGAGAGCCCGCCCCCCGCCCGGCCAATCGGGGAGCGAGGGGAGGCAGCGAGCGAATGGGTGCCCGGGAGGGGCGGGGTGAGCCGTGAGCGACACGCAGGCCGCCCAACGGCCGCCCGGCGGGCTGTCCCTGCGGCCGCGGCCGGGGCCAGCGTGGCGCAGGGCCCGGCGGCGGCGGCCTGCTGCGTGCCCGGGCGCAGGGCCCGGGCGGGGCCCGTGGGCGAGGGGCGTGCGGCGGGGGCGTCTGCGCCACGGCCGCGCCCCAGCAGCCTGCTGCGCTCCCTGTGCCGGCGCGGGGGGCCCGGCTGGCGCCCCGTCCCTGCCATGGCCCCGCCCCTCCGCCCCTCCGCCCCCGGCCCCGGCCCAGGAGTTGGGTGCTGCCGTGGCCCAAAATGGCGAAGCAGGCAATTCCCCCTGAGCGCAGGAAAGCGCTTTTTCCCCGCGAGGGCGGTTAAGCAGTGGAGCAGGTTCCCCCGAGAGGCTGTGGAGTCTCCGCTGCAGGAGAAGCTGCAAAGCCGCCTGTGCTGGTGTGGGGCAACGTGCTGTAGGTGCCCCTGCTTGAGCGGGGCTGGAGCAGAGCATCTGCAGCGGTGCCTGCCACGCTCAGCTGCCCCAGCACGGCCCGGTCCTGCCCTTCCTCTGCCTGCTGGGGTGGGGCGCGAGGGGGCCCGGCGGGAGCGTGAGGGTGAGCGGCGGGGCTGCAGGGTAGGGGGCTGGTGCGAGGGGGAGGGTGGCTGGGGAAGGGGTTGGGGCTGGCAGTGGGGGTTCGGGCATCTCCCTGGGGTTGGTGCTTGGGGGCTGGTGTTGAGGGCAGGGCTGGGGACGAGAGCTGGCTGCATGGGGTGAGGGGTTGGGTGAGGCGTGGGGCGAGGTTTGGTGGTTGTGCTGCGGGTTTCTGGTGCTTGCTGTGAGTGTTGGCTAGCTTTGTGGGGGAGTGGGCTATGGCAGGGGTGAGGGCTGGGGTGAAGGCTAGCATTTGTTGGCTAGGGCTGAGGATTGGAGATGCCGGTGAGGGCTGGAGCAAGAGTTAGGGAAAGGGGTTGGAGGTCTGGGTTGTGGCTGGAGGGTTAGAGTTTGGGGTGAGGGATGAGAGGAGGGGATTGGGGCAAGAGGTACGGTGGCGTCAGGTTTTGAGGTGGTGCTGGTGGTTAGTGGTGAGCAGGTGAGTGCGGCCAGGCGTGGGCAGCCGGGGATGAAAGAGGAGGGAGCTGGCCATGCGGAGCCGCGCGCGGCCCCTCGAGCTGCCTCGCCCTGCCCTGCCCCAGCTCCCTCCTGCCCGGGGCGGCCGCGCTGCGGCCCTGGAGCCCCTGGCGGTGCCGGCTGCTGCTGCTGGAGCAGCTCGCGCAGCAGAGGTGACCTCAGAGCCGCCCCCGGCGGGGCCATTGTGACCCCCCCCGTTGTGACACCCGCAGCGCTGTCAGGTGCGGGCAGTGTCCGGGCGGACGGCGACGGGAGAGGGCAGGAGCGCGTGGAGCTCGAGGAGGAGCCCCCGAGCGCAGCCGCGTCTTTCCCTGCCGCCCCGGCAGCCCCGCGGAGTCGAGGCGTTTGCCGAGGCCTTGCCAGCTCCTGCTGCGGGTGAGAGCGACGGGGCCGGGCTCGGCAGTGCCACGGGGCTGCGGGGGCCCTCGGCCGTGGCGGGGGCAGGACCTTGCGGCAGGGGCTGAGGCGCAGGAGAGCTGGCTCCAGGGCCGGGACGGGCGCGGGGACCTTTGACTGCGCTGCCCCCACCCCCGTGGGGACCCTCCCCAGCTCTGCATTAAACAAGTGTCCCCCTCCTGCCTCTGCTCCGTGCCGCAGGATGGCGGAGAGACCCCCCAGCCGCCCGCGGGTGGCCTGGGAGCAGGAGTACGGCTGCCCGCGCCGGGCATCCCAGGAGCAGGACAGGGTTGCCGAGGAGAGCAGCTCTGCCTCGAGGCCCTTGGAGGGGTTCGAGTCCCAGGCGTGGCGGAGAGGTGAGTGAGCGGCCCCGTGGGGCTGGGCCGGGCTGGGGTGAGGGCCGGGGAGCGCACCCTGCTCTGCACCGGGCTCCCATCTCCCCAGCACGTGGTGTCGGGGTGCCCGGGGTGGTGGCACAGCGGTGCCCGGATGCCAGGGCCCGCTCGGGGCTTGGGAGCTGGCCCCAGCGCAGCATGCGCCCAGGAGGGAGAGCGCAGATGGACGCAGCTCCTGCTGCCTGGGACGGGCAGCGAGCGGCAGCTCCGTGGCAGGAGGAGGGATGCTGCCCATCTGGCAGCACGTTCCTCAGCCTGGTGCAGTTGAGGTTTGCCCTGCCTGGCTGGCTGCAGCAGGGCAGCCCATGTGCTGGGCACTGTGCAGCCTTGAGCAGCCTGGGGGAGACTGCGTGCCCGGGAGCAGGCCCATGGCTGGCCGGCGGGCAGAGCTCACTGCACGGCTCTCTGCTGCCTGCCCTCCATCTCTGCAGTGCTCCTGGCTCTCTTCCTTTCTCAGGTGCAAGGTTTTCCATCAGCAGCTGGTCCGAGCTGTCCAGAGAGGATGAGGAAGCCTTGGACTTCATCCAGGCCTTTGTGGGTGGCCGAGAACAGGTAAGTGCAGCCGTTTCCATGGGGGCTGTGCCTGGGTCTCCCTGCGGGTCCGCCCATGTCTGCTGGCAGGCTGCTGGGGAGGTGCTGGCTGTGCAGAGCTGCTGCCGTCCGGGGTCCCGCCCAGCACTGCAGCCCCCTGGCTGCTCTGGTCCTGCTGGCCTTTCCTGTCCCCTCTCGCGCTCACTCTGTCTCTCTTCCCCGTCTGTCAGCAAGAGGCGCAGAAGCTGAAGTTTCTAGCGTCCATCGGCACCCTCTGTGGAGGCAGCAGCGCCAAGACCTTGTCCTGGGGCCTGGAGGTGTTCTGCTGCCGACACGAGCTGGCCGAGCATATCGAGGTGAGGGGAGAGGCAGCAGGTGTGAGGACAGGGGCAAGGCCAGCTGGGCCCTGGGTCTGCTGGTGCTGGGTGATGGCAGTTGCCGCGCTGACTGCCGGTTGTGCTGTGCAGGTGCTGCTGGAAGAGGAGCCCTTGGAGCGCCTGGGCACAGCAGTGCGCCAGCAAGCCATGCTTGCTATCACGGCAATGAGGTAGCTAGCAGAGCCCCTGGTTTGGCCAGGACCTGTGCACAGCATGTGCCTGATGGCACCGTCCCTGGCTGGGAGGTGTGCACCATGGTGGGAGGAGGCTGGCGGTGCTGTCTGCTGCGCTTCTGCTCTCCCCTTGCTTGTCAGTAGGCTTGTCAGTAGGGCAGATGGGAGGGCAGAGGGTTGCCTGCTGCAGCTCCCCAGGGCCCCTTGGCTTGTAGTGCAGAAGGGGAGGCAGGTGGTAGAGAAGGGGGGAGGCCTAGCTGCCTGGGCTCTCCTCTGCCCCTGGGCCAGTTCATGGAGGGAGGAGGTGCCTCCCTGCAGGGCTCCCTCACGTGCTCTCTGTAGCAGCCGGGGGACTCCTGCCCCAGCGGCCCACAGCCACCTCCCCAGGGCATCCAGGCACTGCTCCCAGCACCAGTGTCCAACAGGCATCTCTCTCTCTCTCTCTCTCTCACTCTCTCTTTGCAGTGCAGTGGAGCCGGTTCTGGAGGGCAAAAAGAGCAGCCTTCTCCATGCCTGCTTCAAGAGTGTCTTCTTGCTTCCTCCAAGAGAAGACATGGAGACCGTGGACATGTCCCTCTACTCCAAGGTAGGCGCTGGGTGAGCTACAGGGAGCCCGCCAGCCCCTCTGGGCTTGCCCCTGGCTCCGCTGTGCTGAGAGGTGACTGTCAGCTCCAAGGCTGGGCAGGATCTCAGCTTTGTTTTCCCACCCTCCTGCCTTCATGCCCTTCCCGTGGGCTGGGCCATGGGCAGTGCCCAGGGGCTGGTCCGTGCACAGCAGGTCTCCTGCCCTGAGGCCTCTCGTTGGCCCGTGCAGGGCAGCGGGTGTCCTCGCTGGGCAGCAGGGGTTCAACTGAGTCTGCTGTGGGTCAGAGGCAGTGGGGAAGGAATGCCACAGCCCCCTGTCCTCCTTGCAGACCCTCGATGCCATGGACAACATGTTGGAGGTGCTGGTGCTCAAGTCGGCCACTTCCAGCCTCCTGGAGCTGCAGAAGATCTTGCAGGTGTGGCATTTGCAAAGAGTGGGCTGCATTGGGCCTGTTCCTCAGCCCAGAGGGAAGTGACACCCTCGAGTGGACATTCCCCCCCCCGAGTGCCATGTACAGGCAGCACGCTGCAGGCAGGGGGCGTTTCTCGCTTGGGTGAGCGGAGGTTCCCCACTGGGCTCTTCTGTGAGCCCAGTGTCCCCTGGCTACAGCCCAAGTCCCTTCCCACCCCAAACATCCTCCAGGCTCTTGGGAACACCTTGCCCCCATGAGCACTCCTGGGCCACCTCTGCCCCCAAAGCTCTCCTTGCACCAAAGCAGTGGGAGGAATGTCACCCTTCTTCTCTAGGCACTGCACTGATGGCAGCTGGTGCTGCTGTCCCCCCGCCTCCGCGTGCCTTGTGCTTTCCTTGCCAGATCGGAATGGGGCAGAGACCCACTGGGAGCTGCCCGTCCTGCAAGGGGAGCCGAGCCTGGAAGCTTGGTTCTTCTGCCATGCCAGGAGGCCGGAGGCCAGGCTGCCCACTGCAGACCCCTAGGGAAGGTGTGGCCTGAAAGGCCTGCCATCCTGAAGAGGGCACCCGGGGCCATGTGCATGGCCAGGAGCAGAGGCTGGGAGGGGGCTTGGGTGTGGCTGGCTGCCTGAGGGCAAGGTGGGCCTTGCAGGCTGGGGCCTGTAGGGGCAGGAAGGCCATTCCAGGCTTGGCTCTAGCTCCGAGGAAGCCTTGGTGCACTGTAGGACTGCAGGCAGGCGCTTAGCAGAGCTGCTTCTGCTGGAGTGGGCGTCAGCTCCCCGGGCAGAGCAGTAGCCTTTCTCCTTGCAGATGCTGCTGCCCTTCACCAAGACGGAGAGAGCAGCTGTGCGTGAGAGGGCCGTGGGGAGGATTGGGAGGCTGAGCAAGTTGCTGGCCAACTATTCCTCGCTGGAGGTAAGGAGCCAAGCACCGTGCAGCCCCCGCTTTGGCCCTTTGCAGCAGCCCAGAGCACAGTGCAGCTCAGGGGGTCCCTCGGAGGGAAGCGTGGGCACAGGTTAAGGCACTGAGCAAGGCTCTGCCCTGAAGCAAAGCTCTTTGGCCCTCTCTCCATGGGCTTTTCTCTGCAGTCCCTTTGTCGCAGGAGCCAGCTGTGCCCCCAGCCCTGTGCAGGGGAGCAGTGCGCGCGGAGCATGATGTGAGCCGCAGCCTGGCAGTGCTGCCTTTGCTGGGCTGCTGCTTTGGGAGGCAAGGCCTGCAGGGCCCTCGAGAGCTTTGGCTCCGCTGGGATCCATGCCTGGGCAGAGTCTTGGCTTCAGGGCTTTGGTGGCGACTGCCTCCCGTCAGCCCTTCTACCTGTCCCACCCGCCTTGCCCAGGTGTGGCACCCCTTTGGAGGAGTGGATGAGAGCCCTGCCTGCTATGGGAAGATCCCCGTGCCGATGCTGGGACAGCTGGTGGGCTGTCTCATCCTTTGCTGTGCTTACGAGGACGCGGAGACCAAGGGCGGGGCCTTGGATGCTCTTCATTGCCTCTTCAGATTCGTCGTGCAGCGAAAACGTAAGAGAAGCTGTGCTGGGCTGTGTGCTTCTGCACGCGGCCACGCTGGCAAGGCCGGGGAAGGCATCGCACTGCCTCGGCCCCTCTGCTCAGTGAGGCAAAGGAGCAGGAGGCGCGGCTGATGTAGGAGCAGGGGAGCGGGCTGTTAGTACCTGTCCTGGATACCACTGGCCTGGAAAACGCTCAGCAGCCCCTGCTCAGAGGCTACGGCTTGTGTCGGGCTTCGCACCGGAAAGCCCGTGAGGCTTTTGGTACCCTTTGAAGCAGTTGCCCTTCTCTGCCCTGGAATGGGCCCCGACCCTCCCTGGGAATCCTGCTCCCCATCCATTCCTGGCATGCCCTTTGTCTCTGCCAGGCTGGTTTCTCTCTGACGCCATGAGTCTGCCACCTGCAGCTCTGCATGACTCCTGCTGACCGCTGTGTCTTTCTGCTGCTGTTCAGGCCGGGCGATGCTGCAGGATGATCCAGAGTATGTGGAGCCCCAGAAGGAGAGGGAAGCCGACAATGAGCTCTGCCTTTCGTGGACGAGCAACATGAGCGTGATCATGAGGGTGAGGAGCACTTCCCTTGCTGGGACTGTTGGCCATGGGGTCCTGAGGAGACGTGGATGAGCAAAGGGATGCCTAACGAGTGGGGCTGAGGGGGCCTTGGGGTTGATGCAGAGGTGGTGGTGGAGAAGGAAGCAGCTCTGAGTGGCACCTAGAGTACTGGTTGCTGCCTGGTAGCAGCCCTGCTCTCACTGCTGTGTCTCCCGCTGTCCCTGAGCGGGGGGACTAGCCAGAGGCTTGGCTCCAAGAGTCCCAGCAGCAGCTGCAGCCTGCTGGCCACCGGCAAGCTAGGGTTGCCTGCAGAGCCAGTGCACTGTGAGCCTGCTCCCGAGCATCCTGCCTTGCCCTGGTGGCCCTCTGGCCACATGCCCCATGCTGCTGCTACCCAGCACAGCGCGTGCTCCTGGCTCTCCTGGGCCACGGTGCCAGCACTGCCCCGCACCTCTCTCCAGAGCCACATCCGCTGCTTAGCTAAGCAGCAGTAGTGCGGCACGCAGCGTGACATTTCTTCTCTCCTGGGTCCTTTCTGCCCCAGCTGTTTGTGAAAAACCTGCAGCCTTCCGAAAGGACAGACGTCATTGTCACAGCCATCGAGGGCATGAGGAACTGCAGCACCTACAATACGGAGGTGGCTTCCCACATGCTGACCATGTTCCTGCTGGACGCTTTCTCTGTGCTGGAAGATGTAAGGAGCCTGGGGCTGGCGTGCATGGGGCTCGACCCTCTGGGGCGCTGTTTCCCCGCCGAGAGCCAGTGTTCTTGGGCAGCGGAGCCCCTTGGAAGGCAGCAAGGAGCGGTGGGAGTGGTGGAGAGGGAAGGAGAAGTGAGTGGGAGCTGGGGTATTGGCTGCTCTCTGGGAGCAGCCTCACCGTCCGCCTTGTGTCTTCCAGGTGCCACGCATCATAAGGTGCCTCTACAGGAACGTCAAGTATGTGAGGGAGCTGTCGGCCCGGGTCACCCTAAACAAGACCCTTTGCCAGCTGGCCTGCTTGGAGCCCAGCGAGGTGACCGTGAGCCTGCTGTACTGCTCGCCACTGTGCAACAGGTATGGGGCCCGTCAGCCTGGACGGGCTCCAGTGGCTCATTGGCCATGGGGAGAAGGGCCCAAAGAGGGCCAGAGGCAAGCAGATGGCCAGCACACGGCTGAGGGGCAGGGCCCTGTGTCTCGCCCACCGTTTCCCAGCCCTGGTGCCTCAAGCAGGCCTTGAGGAGCCAGAGCTGAGCAAGTGTCCCTGCCTTGAGCCGCAGAGCGCAGCGGCTCTGCACGCTCCCTGCCGCGCAAGGGGCTTCAGCTTGGTCATGTGCTGCCTGCCTGGGCAGGACCCTCTTGGGGCTGCCAGGGAGGAGGGGGTGGGCAGGGGCAGGGCTGGCACACAGCTGGGGACCTCCAGGGCTGGCCCAGGCTACGGTGCTGCGGCCAAGGAAGTGCCACTGACAAGGCGCTCTGGGCCTGCAGCACTGCCGTGAGCATGTGGAAGGTGCTGATGGATAAGCCGATGCTTGCGCCGGACATGCTGCGGGAGCTGCTGAGCTTGCTGGAGGAGCGGCCACTGCGCAAGCAGTCCAGCTCCGACAGGGACAACAACTGCATCCTTCCGCTGGCCGTGAGTTAGGGGACGAGGCCTCCCGTGCCCCCAGGCTGGTGCCTGCCTCCCTGGGCCCCCTCCCCCTCTCCGCTGCCCGTGTGCCCCCAAGCAGGGACCTCTCCTGGGCCCATGGCTACAACATGGCCAGCGCCAGGCCTCCGACTGTGCCAGCACACAGGGCTGCCAAGTGCTGCCTGGCCTCTCTGCACACCAACAGCCAGGCTGGCCATGCCCAGGAAATCTCCATCCGACGCTGTCCCTGCATCCGCCGACCTCGCTCAGCAGGCTGGAAAGCCAGGGTCGGGTTGGGGGCAAGGTGAGGGGCAGGAGTAGGGCTCCTGAAAAACCTGGGCAGGCAGCACGGCCTGGGACAGGGAGCCTGGCCGAGCGTGCACGCTACACGAAGCCTGCCGAGGTGATGGTCATGCTGAGGCAGGAAGGCTCACTGTGTACAACCAGGAGCTGAGGCCCAAGAGCCTGCGGGCGCTGGCCCTGGTCAGGCAGCCAGGCTGAGGCCTCCACCTGCATTTCCCATGCTCCAAGGCTGTGCTCGAGCCTCCCACCTGGAGGGCTGTGGAAGCATGCCGGGGACTGCTCGGGAGTGAGAGGTGTGACTGGGTGTTTTCTGCAGGCAACGAGGGCACTGTGTGAGATCATCCGGGAGCCCGTCTGCCCAGAGGCGGTGAAGGCGTTTTTCCCCCAGCTCTTCCTGGCGCTGCTCTTGCAGATGGTCTTCACAGCAGAGTTCAGCCACCAGGAAGCAAATATCTTCTTGAGGGAATGCCAACGGGATGAGTCCCGTCCCACCAGCCACGTCAGGTGCTCGATCCCGCTCGCCCTGTCTCTGCACTGCACCTGGAGGCAGGGCCAGGCTGCCAGTGTGACCTGGGCTTTGCTCTGCATGCAGGTGCGCCGTGCAGGCCATGAAAAGTCTGCTGCGCTGCGCCCACTATGAGACCGTAGCCGTGGCTGTTGAGAGGAAGGGCGGCTGGGACCTATTTCTGCATGCGGACACCTCCCAGAAGGGAGTGGTGGTGCTGGCCAGGTAGAGCCCTTTCCGGCCTGCTCTGGCCCAGCACCTCTTCCCTGGCTGTGGGGTGTGCCACCCCATGTGCTTCTTGGTGGGGCAGGGGGAACGCCACTTCTCCAAGAAAGAGGCTGCAGCCTCAGCCCTTGTGGCAAGGGCTCGCCCAGCAGAAGGGCCCTGGGAGCTGCCATGCTGCCCAGCTTGGAGAGCTGCTGGGGGAGCAGGTGGTGTTAGGAGCTGTGGGAGAGGGTCATGTGCAGGAGAACCTGGGGAGGGCCCAGGGGCACAGGAATCCAAAGCGGGCAGGAGAGGGGATGTGTGGGCAGGCCATGCCGCCTGGGCAGGAAGGCTGTTTCTCCGGTCTCCCACCAAAAGGAACGTAATGATGCCTGACGCTGACTTTCTAATGGCAAGGTGTGGTAGGGCAAGAGCAGTGCTCCATGAGCAAATGCCGCTGGCTGCAGGAGCTGCGTGCCAAGCAGAGCGATGCCAGAGGAGGTTTGCCTGCTCGGCTGAGGCCCAACACTGCCTTCTTGCCTCTGACAGAGCAATGAGGGGGGCTGCCAGTCACCTGCGTCGCTGGATCTTCCGCCAGCTGGCAAGGCTGCTGAGGAGGGAGGACCAGTTTCATCAGCTGCCCGTCATGGCTTTCTTTGTCGAGGTGGGCCTCATGGCAAGCAGTGCCTCTCTGGAGGGGCCTCTAAATGCTGTGCTCGCTTGTGCACATGCGTGTGGGGTGATGCTGGTGAATGGAGCTGGGGCAATGCATACGCTCCTGTTAGTAGCCCCGGCCTTGGCTCGTTTCTGCTGGGCGACCACTCGTAAGCACTTGTATTTCGTGCCTGCTTTGTGGCAGCTCTCTGTGTTCAATTGCTCCTCCAAGGGATGAGAACAAGAGGCTGCGGAGGGTTCAGGGGACGGGAGGAGGAGGCGAGCAGTGTGTGCAGTGTGCCGTGAGGCGCAGGGCTGGGAGCAGGGCCCAGGGGTGTCTGCACAATGCCTGCTGTGTTTGGGCTGAGCTTTGTGAGGGCCTGGTGCCCTTGCCGTGGATGGTGGGTGGGACGGAGAGCTGCACGCTGCGGGCAGTGCTGCCGGCTGTGCCAGTCTTTCAGTGCTGTGCCCATTTCAGCTGCTGGAATGCCCTGACCTTGCCGACATGGATGAGGAGGTCCTGCCACTCGTCCAGGGTTATGCGCAGAGTGAGAGCCTGGAGATGCGCAGACTGGCGTTCAGAGGCCTCGTGGCCCTGTTGAATAGACCCAAGATGGTGAGGAGGGGGGCAGGCGGGTGAAGCCATGCTGGCAGCCTGGGGCTTGACAGGAGACACTGGGTCAGAGAGTGGCTTGGACTTGGCTGGCAATCCGGAGGTGTGGTAGCTGCTCCCAAGTCTCCGCTGCCCCATTCATCTGCCCCGAGTGTCATGCCAGGCCCTTGGCCGTGCTGCACAAGGAGAAAGGCACCAGTGCCCAGCGGGAAGATCTGGGAGAGGGACAATGAGCACAGGGCCGGGCTAAGGCAGCCAGGTGCTCCTGGGCCTTGAGGCAGCAGCTTTGCTCCCTACAGAGGCCAGTGCATGCTGAGGGCCCCCTTGGAGATCTGTGCCCTGCACTGCAGCCTCTGTGCCCAAGGCCTGCGTGTGTGCAGAGCCCTGGCCCTGGCCACTGAGCCCTGATGGGAAAAGAGCAGGCAGAGCACTTTTGGGCGGGCGGTGGGGGGGGGGGGTCTGGCCTTGCTTCCCACAAAGAAAGTTGTGTGTTTCCCACAGAAAAGGAGAATGCAGAGCCTGCTCCCAGACAGCATGGAGTGGCTGCAGGATGCTTGCAGGGAAGTGCGTGTGGGAAGCCTGATGCTGCTGAGAAACATCCTCAGCTACCTGGAACAGAAGGGCTCCAACCCGATTGTTCTGCAGCTGGCCGAGAAGCTTCTGCCTCGCTTTGATGACGTAAGGCTGATGGGAGAGCCGGGGCTCTGCTGGTGTGTCCGGGGGGTCCGTATGCGTGGTCTGGGTGCTGTGTGCCCCTCTGCATACGTGCCTGTTGGCACGTCCCCGCACAGGCCCTGCTGTATGTCAGGAAACCTTTTGCCCTGTGGTTCTCAGCCCATGCCCTGTGCTGGCCTTGGTGTCCAGGGCTGTGGGAGTAGAGCAAACCAGCCCCCTGTCTGCTCTCGGCTGCTGCGTCTCGTGCTTGACTGCGTGCGGCGCTTGCCGTGGCCTGGGGCAGCGATGAGCAGAGAGGTAGGAGCAGGCTAGAGAGCGAGGGAGAGGCCGTGCCGCGGGGCTGTCCCTTTCTGTCCTCTTGTTGTGTGCGGGGGCCCTGATGGAGGCCTCGGGAAATCCAAGAAGCTCCCTCCAGAGGGAGCGGGAGACAGAGCCCAGGGAGGCTTGTCGTGCTGCTGCCGACAACCCTCATTGTCCAGGCTGCCTCAGCAGAGGCTTGTCCTCAGCTCCGACCTCTGGCCGGGCTGGGGGACAGTTGTGCCCGGAGAGGACGAGGCCTTGCAACGGCAAACGCTCTTGTCGGGCCCCGTTCCTGGAGTCGTTGCTGAGGCCTCCCCTCCTCTCCTCCCTGCCTGCAGGAAGACAGCAGAGTGCGAGAGCTCTCCATGCTCCTCTTCAAAGACCTGCTGGAGACTGTGGTGGGGAAGAACAAACGGAACCTGAAGCAGCATGCACAGAGGAGCCTGGTGCCGCTCTTCCTCCACATGAGTGACAAGGTGCAGAGAGTGGCCCAGGTAGGGAGCAGTGTTTTGGGGAAGCAATGCTGACATGCCGTGGGTGGAGGTGAGCAGCAAGGCAAGGGCTGCTGCCAAGTGTGCCTTGGAACGCATGGCAGCATGAGGTGCAGCTTCCTGTGTGCCGAAGGACAAGGCAGAGCTGCCTCTGCCTTCAGGGAGGGCCAGACCTAGTGGCACGCTGCGTCGTGCCATTTGGGGCTGGGAAAGGCTGGGAGCCTTGCCAAGACGAGGGGGACCCAGGGTGTCCTGCCGTGGCTGCGGTGGCATCTCCTGGTCTCTGTTGCTCTGCAGGCCTCTCAGGAAGCCCTGGTGAGCGCTGCACAGTTCCTCAAGTGGGAGGAGCTCAAGCAGCTGGCCAGAAGAGCGGAGACGTGGAAGATCGGGGAGTGCGTGGTAAGGACGTGGCCAAAGCCCCCGGGGCCGCGGCGGGATGAGGCCTGCCGCCATGGCCAGTGGGCAGGGTGCACAGCTGTGCCCCTCACGCACTGCTGCAGCCCAGAGCCCTCTACTCTAAGTGCCCGCTGGGGTGCTGAAGGGGCCCCTGGCCTGGCTGGGCCTTGGCAGAAGCATGGCGGGGATCTCAGCACCCGCAGGCCCCGCTCTGCCCTCTGCTCCCTCTGAACCTGTCTACCAGCCAGCTTCTAGCTGGGAGGCGTGGACAGGAAGGAAGAGGAGGCCGGAGCTGGGAGGAGGGACAGGCCTGGCCTTCTGGGGAGGCTCGGTGCCAACCCCCTGTCCTTGTGCTGTCTGCAGCTGCTGAGGGACAGGAGCAGAGCGGAGCAACACCTGCGCCAGAGCCTGCCATACCTGGAGAACCCGGACGCATCCTTGCGGGAGGCAGCTGTGAGGTTCATTGGTGAGCCACAAGCCCAGGGCCATGCCTGCCCACCCAGACGGGCACACAGGAGGGTCTTCAGTCCCTCCCACCGTCCCTGGGTCCTGCACCGTGGGGACGGGGCTGGGGCCAGCCTTGCCCAAGGGGAGCAGGCTGCATGGCCAAGCTGGCAAGGCCAGATGGGAGCTGTGCTGCTGGGGGCTTGCTGGGGAGTATGAGGGGTGAGCGGAGGTGTTTGCCTAGGGCTCATCGGGCAGCAAGTGAAGAAGCGGAGGAAGGAGAAGGTGCAGGAGCTGTGCACTGGTGAGTGAGAGCAGCGCTGTGTCAGGCAGCCCTGGCAGGGAGGAGGGAGGAGGCTGGGAAGTGAGCTGCAGTTCACTGGCCTGCCCCAGGTGAGGAAGGCTCTGTGTCCCTATGTGGGGGAGAGCAGGGGGTATTTGGGGCGCATCTGGGGCTTGGCCGACTTGCAAGTGCCAGCTGATCCATTTGTCCTACCTGCTGCCTCCTCCGCATGGGAAGAGCTGAGTGGGGCTGGCCCTGCCTGGGGGGGGATTCCTGGGATCTCTGCAAAGGTGGGAGTCTGTTCTCAGCTCGGTGCCTTTCTCTCGCAGCCCTCCAGCCCCTGGAAAATGATGCGGAACCTTTAGTCCGTTGCCTGGTGTCACAGACCATCATGAACCTGAGGGTGCCAAGGAGAACATCAAGATTCCACCTCGGAGCACTGTGTCCCTGGCTCCCGAGAGCGTGGGCGAGGTGGCACCCTCCCGCCAGGACGTGACTCTGTTTGAGCAGAGCTGACGCAGCTGTGCCAATGCCATGGTGCTGCACACCACGGACACACGCAAGTGTGCTGGAAGGTCTGGCTCATTGCTGGCATCTCCCGCAGCCCCAGGACAGCTCGACTCCTCAAGCACAGCCCCTGTTGTGCTACCGCTTCATGGCTTTGTTGGGCTTCCCGCAAAGATACAGCCCCGTTTCCTCAGCCGGAGTGAGTGTTCTTTTTTTAGGGAGCCAAAGGCAAGGGGCAAAACTTGCTGCCTGCATGAATCTGGCTTGTCCTGGGGGGGACGGGGTGTCCACTCGTTCCAATATGCCAGGCCAGCGTAGAGCGGCCTGACACACTTTGGTTTTGCTGCAAAGCGTCAACTGCTCTGCTGGCCCACAATAGCCAAGGGAAAGGGGGAGAAAAGCTTTGGCCTCCCCTGCCCTCTCCAGTCACCCCAGGGCAAGAGCAGGCCCCTGCTGTCTTCAGGGCTTGCATCTCAGGTGGAAGGGCAGAGCTGGGGTATGACATGCAGTTCTGTTTCTATCGCCACTGCCTACCCTGCGCATGCAGGCCTCAAGGCCGAACCGTCCATGAACTCCAGAATCATTGCTGAGCATGTAACGGCCAAACCCATTAAAAGCAGCTAATAAAGATACACAGCTGGCTCATGGGGCTAAAAAGTAGACTGCAGGGGACAAGATGGGATGCACCTGGGTTGGGGTTGACCTCGGAGGAGATAAGGGACTGTGGGAAACAAGGACGTGGCAACCAGTGTGGGCTGAAGGCCAAGACCAACCAGAAGGAGAGTAAAGAAGACTCAGTAAAGAAGATTGGGGGAGACCTTCCCTGGCAGGTGGGAAATAAAACTGTAAAGGGTCTAATTAGGCCAGAATTCCTTTGTTCAAGGTCCCTCCCTGGAGGCACCCAGCTCCAGCAGTTACTATGCTGCACCATCATTTAAAGAAATAAAATTTTGCTGCTAGATGTGCGTGAGGCTCTGCTTCTTGGAAACCTAGGATCAAAGTGTTTGCACAGCACTTTGGCACCCCAGATGGCAGTGTAGCCAACCACCATTGGACCCTCTTGGCTCCAAACATCCAAATTTAGAAAAGGAAGAGGAAAAAAAGGAGAAAAAAGCCGTTACAGTCAAATCGATCCCTAGCTAGTTAGCTGTCCCTTTATGTCAGGATGATTGTCCATCTTACAATTAATGTGGGGGTTAACCCAAGGAAGGATCCTTCGATTCTAAGAAATGTGCTCTGCTACAGCTTATATTGGAAGATGAAAAGCCTCACTGAATGGATTATTGGTATGTGTGGGATAATTGGATGTGGGACCGGCGAGATCCAAGGAGGACAAACGGCACCCTCTGTAAAACTACTCTTGCTGCAGCAGATATAGGTGTCCCAAATAACGCCCCAGGAGCTACTGCTCCGCCTTACACTCCTCCGGTGGTGCCTCCTGAAGATCTGTCTATCTGTCCCTCTCCTCCTCTTACTCAGACTTCCCCTCCTCCCGTGGCAGGACTCCATCCTATGGTTGCTAATGTTTTACCTAATGCAGCAGCATTACAACCGAGTGCAGCGGTTGGGGGAGCTAACCCCCCTCACGTGGTACTGCATGTATTTACTGGCCAACCCTGGAGTCCGAGTGATTGAGCATTGTGGGCAAGCAAAATGCCCAGGTTGAGGGAGGATGCGGAAAGGAGCGCTCAGCTGTTTTCTAATATATATGCACTGGGTATAATCCAAACTGGCGGGATACCCAAGTACTCTTGAGAGAGTTGTTCTGACCAAACTGGCGGGATACCCAAGTACTCTTGAGAGAGTTGTTCTGACCAAACGAGCGAGATGATAAAATAGTTAATAAAGAGGCAAAGTTTGTACAACAGACTGGGGGAAACACAAATCGTTAGCCAGCAAACGATCCAAATTGGGATTACAATAACGCAGGGGACAGAGTCGCTTGCCAGACAGGACTCCGGAACTCGGTAGAAGCTATTAGAGCATGTAGCAAACTAGGAGTGGATTGGACTAGAGTGCAGGAGCGTAGACAGAGCTTGGACAAAGAGGCCAGGGATTTTGGGGGACGACTAGGGCAAGCCTTGTTGAACTATGGGGGAAGGACTTTCCAGAATTGGAATGATGCACTAGCCATTAGTGTCTTTGTCCATCAGGCCGCTCCGGATAGCCCAAAAGAGTTGAAGGAGCACATGCCAGGGTGGCAAGGAGAAACTTCACAAAGGATTTTAAGCGTGGCAGTATTGGTCTATGACGGGAGAGAGGAGAAACAGCAAGGGAAGCAAGCAAAGGAACGGAAGAAGGAAAACCAAGAAGAGGCTAATCTCTTAGCAGCAGCTTCAGGACGGAACTTGCAAATTAGAGGAAGGGGTAGAGGAAGAGACAGAGGAGGCCGAGGAAGGCTAGGGCAATGCCAAGGGCAAGGACGAGAAGGGGACAGGAGAAGACGGGGAGACAGTGAGGGACCGGAATGTTATTTCTGTGGCAATGTAGGACGTATGCAGAGAGAATGTCCCCTTTGTCCAAGAAGGCCCCCAGGAGTAAGGAGCCCCCAGGGAAGCGGATCAGCTTGGGAGGGTGGACAGTATTCACAATGACTAGAGACAGGGGAATCCAGAAACTCTGAGGAGAGAGAAATGTTTAGCATATTGTGTACATCTTCGAGATGCTGTCTCTTAGGGAGATACCTGCTTTTTCAAGAGCTGCAGACAAACTTCCAAAAGAGCAGTACCATCTTCATGTTTGCTTAACAGAAGGATTATCCTAGTTAAGGCGGGCTTATCTCCTTCAGTGTTCTGCCTTCAATAACTAAAAATGGTAACATAACTTCTTGTTTGTCATAATGCACTATTGGGAACGGGATTACAATCGAAAAAGAGGAATGCCTATACTTTGTGCTTCACGAATTAGTGCCCGGCTGCAAAAGCACAGCTGCATCTCTGTTCTTGAGTCTCCAAACCAAATCCGTGCAGTAAGGCTTTCTTAACAACCCAGCAACACCTGGGCGCCTTTTCAAGTGACTTGTGATTTGTGGCATAATGATTAAAGCTTTTGCTTCTCTCTATTTGGTTTTCTGAAACATCATTAATTTGTAATTTAACTCGATTGCCTTGTCTGATGTGTTTGTATGAGAACCCTTTGTCATTTTATAATCATAAATACTATTGCTGTAGCTGCAAGCAATCACCCAAAGATTTCTATCTGTAACTTTACTGGGATCCTGGGATGCAACTGGAATTCCTCAGCTCCTATTACATCTCAACAGCAGCTGCAGTCCAATTCTACACTAAACCAGTACAAAAGAAAAATCAAAAGAACATCAACTCTTTTTGAATGGTCACTAACAGCAACAGGAATTTTTAACCTTCACCCGGTAGTGATATTGCTAGCATCAACATTGTTCTCTTTACTGCTCATAATCCTCCTACACCTCTGTGTGTGTGGTAGTTATTGCGAAAGACACAAGCCCTGCTGTTATATACTGAATTAATATATGCTGATCAGTAGACACTGAGGTCTATTTATACCACGAGGCAAGAGGCTCCTGTACGGCCACTTTGTGAGGTGGAGGGTTTGACTCTAGTTGTGGGGGGGAAGGTGGCAGGACCTTCGCCCTCCACTTTCCCAAGTGATCGACCATGACCTCGGCACATACAAACAACTAGTGGTAAAGTCACTAGCAGAAAGCCCGGCTGAGAAGTCCTCGCTGGGGAGCAAACGAGAAACTTCCTCCTGAAATTTGAAAGGTACGTGACTTCCAATATGACACACCGTGGCTAGATCACACCTGATTTGGCTAATGGTACAAATCATGGACGTAGTATAAATAGACATCACTCAGGACAGCCATTTGAACTCTCCTGAGGAACAACGCGCCTCTACACCGCGATCTCCCCTCGACTGGGGACATCTCTTAAAGTTGAAAGATCCCGCACACTCCATGAACAGAGGTCAAAAAACCTATCATTTAATCTAAGGTAAACTTCACAAAAAAAAAAAAAGGAGAAAAAGTGCCTCACATTCTCCTCTATGATGTGCACAAATACTCTACCCCAATATATGTATCCAGCAGGTGTGCTCATAGAAACCAAGGGAGGACTGTTGGAGGAAATTGTAGCCGATTTAGCTTCCGCTTCGCATAAGTCTCACTCTTGCTTAGCATCAGTGCCTAAAGTAGATGAAGCCTGCAGGCCTCAAGGCTGAACTGTCCTTGAACTCCAGAAACATTGCGAAGGATGTGACGTTGCCAGTGCTGTAACTGCCAAACCAGTTAAAACTAGCTGACAAAGATACAAAACTAGCTCATGAGGCTACAAAGTAGACTGCAGGAGACAAGATGGGATGCACGTGGGTTGGGGTTGACCTTGGAGGAGATAAGGGCCTGGGAGAAACAAGGACATGGCATTAATTATTTCTTTGACATGAATTACAAGAATAAATGACAGTACAGGAAGTAACAGCTCGAGCTGGCTGCCTCCACGCAGGGACCCTGAACAAAGACATTCTGGGCTAATCAGACCCTTTGCAGTCTTATTTCCCCACCTGCCAGTGACAGTCTCCTCCAGTCTTCTTTTCTGAGTCACTGGTCTCTCCCCTTCTGACTGGTCTCTCTCTCCTTCGGACAGCTCCTGGCCTACAGCCCAGGCCCTTATCTCCTCCAAGGTCAACCCCAACCCACGTGCATCCCATCTTGTCTCCTGCATCCTATTTTACATCCTCATTAGCTGCTTTTGTAGCCTTAGTAGCTGGTCTTAAATGGTTTTGCAGCTACATTGCCAGCAATGTTTCTCAAGTTCATTCACAGTTCGGCCTTGAGGCCCGCAGGCTTCATCTACTTTAGGCCCTGAGACTAAGCTGAAGCTAAATCAGATACAGTGTCCTTCTCTGACACTTCCCATGGTGGGAGGGTGTCACTTACTTAGCCAACTTCAGACTTCCCACAAATCCAATCCCCACTTAGAAGTATTCTAAGAGAGAAGAGTCACTCTTGCATTGCTGTTCGTTCTCTCATCCATTCCATCTTTCTCCTCCCCCATTGCATTGAGCTTGACACGGTAGGTGGAAAGTCCACTGGACTCCACGGGAAGAACTCCACCTTTGCAGTTCTTTGTTCTTACAGATGTCATCCATTATCAGATTGCATTTCTCTGGGAAAGGGCAAAGGAGCAAGCCACCGCTTCAAACCAGCGATGCTTGCTGCACCAGCTGCAGCTCACCTGCGCAGCACATTCCCTCTACTGCTCATCGTTTCTGCTCCTGGAAGGATGGATTTCCAGCCTTCAGGTGCTTGCAGGAGTCCAGGGCATGCCTTAAAACAAAGGCCAGCCTGTGGCACCCTTTGTGCTGAGATTCATCCAGCTTTCTTGGCAACACCTGTGGTCAGTCACAGCCAGGCTTCTGCCCTCAACCTTCTTCCATTGTGCGGATGTATTGCTTGGCCACAACGCAATAAGCAGAGAGAGTTCCACTTCTTGGAATAGGTGCTAGCATGCCACACTAGAAAGCACAGCGGTGCCTCTGTCAACATCAACACCTACCGGTGGGAAAAGAGCCTTCTAGGCTGAAATCGACTCACGTATGAAGGTCAAAGAACACCAACTCAAGGGTTTGGAAAAGAAAGAGTGCTTTTCTCCTCAAAACAAACAAAAAAAACCCCTCAGTTTTCATACAGTCCTCCCAGAGAAATTGCTCCTTGAGTTCACACGAGGTTAGCTGTTTTGCTTTTGTAAAACACAGGGAAAAGGTTTTAGGTTTTACAACAATTTCTTTTAGACAACGGGCAGGCATCCTTTTCCAGCTCCAACCGTGCCAGCTGAACGGGCCAACATCCTCCTACTTGCAGGAGTGGAGGGCATAATTTCTACGCCGTATAACGTGCTCCAGCCTGAAGCAGTCCAGGCTGCTCACCAGCTCTTTGCCCGACGTCCGTGTGGTTTTCCGCCCACTTGGGAGCCCGGCCACGGCCCCGGGTGCCAGCAGAACTGGCAAGGCCAATAATCTGTGCCGTGCAGAGAAGGGGCCAGGTGCCGGGCGGGAGAACGCTGCCCGGAGGCGGCGGGGCTGCGGGCAGAGCGAGCGGCTCTCTGCAGCCGCCTCTTCTCCACAGAGCGGAGCTGCAGCTTCTGCTTGGCGCCAGCAGCTGCCGCGGGCGGGTGGAGAGCCCGCCCCCCGCCCGGCCAATCGGGGAGCGAGGGGAGGCAGCGAGCGAATGGGTGCCCGGGAGGGGCGGGGTGAGCCGTGAGCGACACGCAGGCCGCCCAACGGCCGCCCGGCGGGCTGTCCCTGCGGCCGCGGCCGGGGCCAGCGTGGCGCAGGGCCCGGCGGCGGCGGCCTGCTGCGTGCCCGGGCGCAGGGCCCGGGCGGGGCCCGTGGGCGAGGGGCGTGCGGCGGGGGCGTCTGCGCCACGGCCGCGCCCCAGCAGCCTGCTGCGCTCCCTGTGCCGGCGCGGGGGGCCCGGCTGGCGCCCCGTCCCTGCCATGGCCCCGCCCCTCCGCCCCTCCGCCCCCGGCCCCGGCCCAGGAGTTGGGTGCTGCCGTGGCCCAAAATGGCGAAGCAGGCAATTCCCCCTGAGCGCAGGAAAGCGCTTTTTCCCCGCGAGGGCGGTTAAGCAGTGGAGCAGGTTCCCCCGAGAGGCTGTGGAGTCTCCGCTGCAGGAGAAGCTGCAAAGCCGCCTGTGCTGGTGTGGGGCAACGTGCTGTAGGTGCCCCTGCTTGAGCGGGGCTGGAGCAGAGCATCTGCAGCGGTGCCTGCCACGCTCAGCTGCCCCAGCACGGCCCGGTCCTGCCCTTCCTCTGCCTGCCGGGGTGGGGCGCGAGGGGGCCCGGCGGGAGCGTGAGGGTGAGCGGCGGGGCTGCAGGGTAGGGGGCTGGTGCGAGGGGGAGGGTGGCTGGGGAAGGGGTTGGGGCTGGCAGTGGGGGTTCGGGCATCTCCCTGGGGTTGGTGCTTGGGGGCTGGTGTTGAGGGCAGGGCTGGGGACGAGAGCTGGCTGCATGGGGTGAGGGGTTGGGTGAGGCGTGGGGCGAGGTTTGGTGGTTGTGCTGCGGGTTTCTGGTGCTTGCTGTGAGTGTTGGCTAGCTTTGTGGGGGAGTGGGCTATGGCAGGGGTGAGGGCTGGGGTGAAGGCTAGCATTTGTTGGCTAGGGCTGAGGATTGGAGATGCCGGTGAGGGCTGGAGCAAGAGTTAGGGAAAGGGGTTGGAGGTCTGGGTTGTGGCTGGAGGGTTAGAGTTTGGGGTGAGGGATGAGAGGAGGGGATTGGGGCAAGAGGTACGGTGGCGTCAGGTTTTGAGGTGGTGCTGGTGGTTAGTGGTGAGCAGGTGAGTGCGGCCAGGCGTGGGCAGCCGGGGATGAAAGAGGAGGGAGCTGGCCATGCGGAGCCGCGCGCGGCCCCTCGAGCTGCCTCGCCCTGCCCTGCCCCAGCTCCCTCCTGCCCGGGGCGGCCGCGCTGCGGCCCTGGAGCCCCTGGCGGTGCCGGCTGCTGCTGCTGGAGCAGCTCGCGCAGCAGAGGTGACCTCAGAGCCGCCCCCGGCGGGGCCATTGTGACCCCCCCCGTTGTGACACCCGCAGCGCTGTCAGGTGCGGGCAGTGTCCGGGCGGACGGCGACGGGAGAGGGCAGGAGCGCGTGGAGCTCGAGGAGGAGCCCCCGAGCGCAGCCGCGTCTTTCCCTGCCGCCCCGGCAGCCCCGCGGAGTCGAGGCGTTTGCCGAGGCCTTGCCAGCTCCTGCTGCGGGTGAGAGCGACGGGGCCGGGCTCGGCAGTGCCACGGGGCTGCGGGGGCCCTCGGCCGTGGCGGGGGCAGGACCTTGCGGCAGGGGCTGAGGCGCAGGAGAGCTGGCTCCAGGGCCGGGACGGGCGCGGGGACCTTTGACTGCGCTGCCCCCACCCCCGTGGGGACCCTCCCCAGCTCTGCATTAAACAAGTGTCCCCCTCCTGCCTCTGCTCCGTGCCGCAGGATGGCGGAGAGACCCCCCAGCCGCCCGCGGGTGGCCTGGGAGCAGGAGTACGGCTGCCCGCGCCGGGCATCCCAGGAGCAGGACAGGGTTGCCGAGGAGAGCAGCTCTGCCTCGAGGCCCTTGGAGGGGTTCGAGTCCCAGGCGTGGCGGAGAGGTGAGTGAGCGGCCCCGTGGGGCTGGGCCGGGCTGGGGTGAGGGCCGGGGAGCGCACCCTGCTCTGCACCGGGCTCCCATCTCCCCAGCACGTGGTGTCGGGGTGCCCGGGGTGGTGGCACAGCGGTGCCCGGATGCCAGGGCCCGCTCGGGGCTTGGGAGCTGGCCCCAGCGCAGCATGCGCCCAGGAGGGAGAGCGCAGATGGACGCAGCTCCTGCTGCCTGGGACGGGCAGCGAGCGGCAGCTCCGTGGCAGGAGGAGGGATGCTGCCCATCTGGCAGCACGTTCCTCAGCCTGGTGCAGTTGAGGTTTGCCCTGCCTGGCTGGCTGCAGCAGGGCAGCCCATGTGCTGGGCACTGTGCAGCCTTGAGCAGCCTGGGGGAGACTGCGTGCCCGGGAGCAGGCCCATGGCTGGCCGGCGGGCAGAGCTCACTGCACGGCTCTCTGCTGCCTGCCCTCCATCTCTGCAGTGCTCCTGGCTCTCTTCCTTTCTCAGGTGCAAGGTTTTCCATCAGCAGCTGGTCCGAGCTGTCCAGAGAGGATGAGGAAGCCTTGGACTTCATCCAGGCCTTTGTGGGTGGCCGAGAACAGGTAAGTGCAGCCGTTTCCATGGGGGCTGTGCCTGGGTCTCCCTGCGGGTCCGCCCATGTCTGCTGGCAGGCTGCTGGGGAGGTGCTGGCTGTGCAGAGCTGCTGCCGTCCGGGGTCCCGCCCAGCACTGCAGCCCCCTGGCTGCTCTGGTCCTGCTGGCCTTTCCTGTCCCCTCTCGCGCTCACTCTGTCTCTCTTCCCCGTCTGTCAGCAAGAGGCGCAGAAGCTGAAGTTTCTAGCGTCCATCGGCACCCTCTGTGGAGGCAGCAGCGCCAAGACCTTGTCCTGGGGCCTGGAGGTGTTCTGCTGCCGACACGAGCTGGCCGAGCATATCGAGGTGAGGGGAGAGGCAGCAGGTGTGAGGACAGGGGCAAGGCCAGCTGGGCCCTGGGTCTGCTGGTGCTGGGTGATGGCAGTTGCCGCGCTGACTGCCGGTTGTGCTGTGCAGGTGCTGCTGGAAGAGGAGCCCTTGGAGCGCCTGGGCACAGCAGTGCGCCAGCAAGCCATGCTTGCTATCACGGCAATGAGGTAGCTAGCAGAGCCCCTGGTTTGGCCAGGACCTGTGCACAGCATGTGCCTGATGGCACCGTCCCTGGCTGGGAGGTGTGCACCATGGTGGGAGGAGGCTGGCGGTGCTGTCTGCTGCGCTTCTGCTCTCCCCTTGCTTGTCAGTAGGCTTGTCAGTAGGGCAGATGGGAGGGCAGAGGGTTGCCTGCTGCAGCTCCCCAGGGCCCCTTGGCTTGTAGTGCAGAAGGGGAGGCAGGTGGTAGAGAAGGGGGGAGGCCTAGCTGCCTGGGCTCTCCTCTGCCCCTGGGCCAGTTCATGGAGGGAGGAGGTGCCTCCCTGCAGGGCTCCCTCACGTGCTCTCTGTAGCAGCCGGGGGACTCCTGCCCCAGCGGCCCACAGCCACCTCCCCAGGGCATCCAGGCACTGCTCCCAGCACCAGTGTCCAACAGGCATCTCTCTCTCTCTCTCTCTCTCACTCTCTCTTTGCAGTGCAGTGGAGCCGGTTCTGGAGGGCAAAAAGAGCAGCCTTCTCCATGCCTGCTTCAAGAGTGTCTTCTTGCTTCCTCCAAGAGAAGACATGGAGACCGTGGACATGTCCCTCTACTCCAAGGTAGGCGCTGGGTGAGCTACAGGGAGCCCGCCAGCCCCTCTGGGCTTGCCCCTGGCTCCGCTGTGCTGAGAGGTGACTGTCAGCTCCAAGGCTGGGCAGGATCTCAGCTTTGTTTTCCCACCCTCCTGCCTTCATGCCCTTCCCGTGGGCTGGGCCATGGGCAGTGCCCAGGGGCTGGTCCGTGCACAGCAGGTCTCCTGCCCTGAGGCCTCTCGTTGGCCCGTGCAGGGCAGCGGGTGTCCTCGCTGGGCAGCAGGGGTTCAACTGAGTCTGCTGTGGGTCAGAGGCAGTGGGGAAGGAATGCCACAGCCCCCTGTCCTCCTTGCAGACCCTCGATGCCATGGACAACATGTTGGAGGTGCTGGTGCTCAAGTCGGCCACTTCCAGCCTCCTGGAGCTGCAGAAGATCTTGCAGGTGTGGCATTTGCAAAGAGTGGGCTGCATTGGGCCTGTTCCTCAGCCCAGAGGGAAGTGACACCCTCGAGTGGACATTCCCCCCCCCGAGTGCCATGTACAGGCAGCACGCTGCAGGCAGGGGGCGTTTCTCGCTTGGGTGAGCGGAGGTTCCCCACTGGGCTCTTCTGTGAGCCCAGTGTCCCCTGGCTACAGCCCAAGTCCCTTCCCACCCCAAACATCCTCCAGGCTCTTGGGAACACCTTGCCCCCATGAGCACTCCTGGGCCACCTCTGCCCCCAAAGCTCTCCTTGCACCAAAGCAGTGGGAGGAATGTCACCCTTCTTCTCTAGGCACTGCACTGATGGCAGCTGGTGCTGCTGTCCCCCCGCCTCCGCGTGCCTTGTGCTTTCCTTGCCAGATCGGAATGGGGCAGAGACCCACTGGGAGCTGCCCGTCCTGCAAGGGGAGCCGAGCCTGGAAGCTTGGTTCTTCTGCCATGCCAGGAGGCCGGAGGCCAGGCTGCCCACTGCAGACCCCTAGGGAAGGTGTGGCCTGAAAGGCCTGCCATCCTGAAGAGGGCACCCGGGGCCATGTGCATGGCCAGGAGCAGAGGCTGGGAGGGGGCTTGGGTGTGGCTGGCTGCCTGAGGGCAAGGTGGGCCTTGCAGGCTGGGGCCTGTAGGGGCAGGAAGGCCATTCCAGGCTTGGCTCTAGCTCCGAGGAAGCCTTGGTGCACTGTAGGACTGCAGGCAGGCGCTTAGCAGAGCTGCTTCTGCTGGAGTGGGCGTCAGCTCCCCGGGCAGAGCAGTAGCCTTTCTCCTTGCAGATGCTGCTGCCCTTCACCAAGACGGAGAGAGCAGCTGTGCGTGAGAGGGCCGTGGGGAGGATTGGGAGGCTGAGCAAGTTGCTGGCCAACTATTCCTCGCTGGAGGTAAGGAGCCAAGCACCGTGCAGCCCCCGCTTTGGCCCTTTGCAGCAGCCCAGAGCACAGTGCAGCTCAGGGGGTCCCTCGGAGGGAAGCGTGGGCACAGGTTAAGGCACTGAGCAAGGCTCTGCCCTGAAGCAAAGCTCTTTGGCCCTCTCTCCATGGGCTTTTCTCTGCAGTCCCTTTGTCGCAGGAGCCAGCTGTGCCCCCAGCCCTGTGCAGGGGAGCAGTGCGCGCGGAGCATGATGTGAGCCGCAGCCTGGCAGTGCTGCCTTTGCTGGGCTGCTGCTTTGGGAGGCAAGGCCTGCAGGGCCCTCGAGAGCTTTGGCTCCGCTGGGATCCATGCCTGGGCAGAGTCTTGGCTTCAGGGCTTTGGTGGCGACTGCCTCCCGTCAGCCCTTCTACCTGTCCCACCCGCCTTGCCCAGGTGTGGCACCCCTTTGGAGGAGTGGATGAGAGCCCTGCCTGCTATGGGAAGATCCCCGTGCCGATGCTGGGACAGCTGGTGGGCTGTCTCATCCTTTGCTGTGCTTACGAGGACGCGGAGACCAAGGGCGGGGCCTTGGATGCTCTTCATTGCCTCTTCAGATTCGTCGTGCAGCGAAAACGTAAGAGAAGCTGTGCTGGGCTGTGTGCTTCTGCACGCGGCCACGCTGGCAAGGCCGGGGAAGGCATCGCACTGCCTCGGCCCCTCTGCTCAGTGAGGCAAAGGAGCAGGAGGCGCGGCTGATGTAGGAGCAGGGGAGCGGGCTGTTAGTACCTGTCCTGGATACCACTGGCCTGGAAAACGCTCAGCAGCCCCTGCTCAGAGGCTACGGCTTGTGTCGGGCTTCGCACCGGAAAGCCCGTGAGGCTTTTGGTACCCTTTGAAGCAGTTGCCCTTCTCTGCCCTGGAATGGGCCCCGACCCTCCCTGGGAATCCTGCTCCCCATCCATTCCTGGCATGCCCTTTGTCTCTGCCAGGCTGGTTTCTCTCTGACGCCATGAGTCTGCCACCTGCAGCTCTGCATGACTCCTGCTGACCGCTGTGTCTTTCTGCTGCTGTTCAGGCCGGGCGATGCTGCAGGATGATCCAGAGTATGTGGAGCCCCAGAAGGAGAGGGAAGCCGACAATGAGCTCTGCCTTTCGTGGACGAGCAACATGAGCGTGATCATGAGGGTGAGGAGCACTTCCCTTGCTGGGACTGTTGGCCATGGGGTCCTGAGGAGACGTGGATGAGCAAAGGGATGCCTAACGAGTGGGGCTGAGGGGGCCTTGGGGTTGATGCAGAGGTGGTGGTGGAGAAGGAAGCAGCTCTGAGTGGCACCTAGAGTACTGGTTGCTGCCTGGTAGCAGCCCTGCTCTCACTGCTGTGTCTCCCGCTGTCCCTGAGCGGGGGGACTAGCCAGAGGCTTGGCTCCAAGAGTCCCAGCAGCAGCTGCAGCCTGCTGGCCACCGGCAAGCTAGGGTTGCCTGCAGAGCCAGTGCACTGTGAGCCTGCTCCCGAGCATCCTGCCTTGCCCTGGTGGCCCTCTGGCCACATGCCCCATGCTGCTGCTACCCAGCACAGCGCGTGCTCCTGGCTCTCCTGGGCCACGGTGCCAGCACTGCCCCGCACCTCTCTCCAGAGCCACATCCGCTGCTTAGCTAAGCAGCAGTAGTGCGGCACGCAGCGTGACATTTCTTCTCTCCTGGGTCCTTTCTGCCCCAGCTGTTTGTGAAAAACCTGCAGCCTTCCGAAAGGACAGACGTCATTGTCACAGCCATCGAGGGCATGAGGAACTGCAGCACCTACAATACGGAGGTGGCTTCCCACATGCTGACCATGTTCCTGCTGGACGCTTTCTCTGTGCTGGAAGATGTAAGGAGCCTGGGGCTGGCGTGCATGGGGCTCGACCCTCTGGGGCGCTGTTTCCCCGCCGAGAGCCAGTGTTCTTGGGCAGCGGAGCCCCTTGGAAGGCAGCAAGGAGCGGTGGGAGTGGTGGAGAGGGAAGGAGAAGTGAGTGGGAGCTGGGGTATTGGCTGCTCTCTGGGAGCAGCCTCACCGTCCGCCTTGTGTCTTCCAGGTGCCACGCATCATAAGGTGCCTCTACAGGAACGTCAAGTATGTGAGGGAGCTGTCGGCCCGGGTCACCCTAAACAAGACCCTTTGCCAGCTGGCCTGCTTGGAGCCCAGCGAGGTGACCGTGAGCCTGCTGTACTGCTCGCCACTGTGCAACAGGTATGGGGCCCGTCAGCCTGGACGGGCTCCAGTGGCTCATTGGCCATGGGGAGAAGGGCCCAAAGAGGGCCAGAGGCAAGCAGATGGCCAGCACACGGCTGAGGGGCAGGGCCCTGTGTCTCGCCCACCGTTTCCCAGCCCTGGTGCCTCAAGCAGGCCTTGAGGAGCCAGAGCTGAGCAAGTGTCCCTGCCTTGAGCCGCAGAGCGCAGCGGCTCTGCACGCTCCCTGCCGCGCAAGGGGCTTCAGCTTGGTCATGTGCTGCCTGCCTGGGCAGGACCCTCTTGGGGCTGCCAGGGAGGAGGGGGTGGGCAGGGGCAGGGCTGGCACACAGCTGGGGACCTCCAGGGCTGGCCCAGGCTACGGTGCTGCGGCCAAGGAAGTGCCACTGACAAGGCGCTCTGGGCCTGCAGCACTGCCGTGAGCATGTGGAAGGTGCTGATGGATAAGCCGATGCTTGCGCCGGACATGCTGCGGGAGCTGCTGAGCTTGCTGGAGGAGCGGCCACTGCGCAAGCAGTCCAGCTCCGACAGGGACAACAACTGCATCCTTCCGCTGGCCGTGAGTTAGGGGACGAGGCCTCCCGTGCCCCCAGGCTGGTGCCTGCCTCCCTGGGCCCCCTCCCCCTCTCCGCTGCCCGTGTGCCCCCAAGCAGGGACCTCTCCTGGGCCCATGGCTACAACATGGCCAGCGCCAGGCCTCCGACTGTGCCAGCACACAGGGCTGCCAAGTGCTGCCTGGCCTCTCTGCACACCAACAGCCAGGCTGGCCATGCCCAGGAAATCTCCATCCGACGCTGTCCCTGCATCCGCCGACCTCGCTCAGCAGGCTGGAAAGCCAGGGTCGGGTTGGGGGCAAGGTGAGGGGCAGGAGTAGGGCTCCTGAAAAACCTGGGCAGGCAGCACGGCCTGGGACAGGGAGCCTGGCCGAGCGTGCACGCTACACGAAGCCTGCCGAGGTGATGGTCATGCTGAGGCAGGAAGGCTCACTGTGTACAACCAGGAGCTGAGGCCCAAGAGCCTGCGGGCGCTGGCCCTGGTCAGGCAGCCAGGCTGAGGCCTCCACCTGCATTTCCCATGCTCCAAGGCTGTGCTCGAGCCTCCCACCTGGAGGGCTGTGGAAGCATGCCGGGGACTGCTCGGGAGTGAGAGGTGTGACTGGGTGTTTTCTGCAGGCAACGAGGGCACTGTGTGAGATCATCCGGGAGCCCGTCTGCCCAGAGGCGGTGAAGGCGTTTTTCCCCCAGCTCTTCCTGGCGCTGCTCTTGCAGATGGTCTTCACAGCAGAGTTCAGCCACCAGGAAGCAAATATCTTCTTGAGGGAATGCCAACGGGATGAGTCCCGTCCCACCAGCCACGTCAGGTGCTCGATCCCGCTCGCCCTGTCTCTGCACTGCACCTGGAGGCAGGGCCAGGCTGCCAGTGTGACCTGGGCTTTGCTCTGCATGCAGGTGCGCCGTGCAGGCCATGAAAAGTCTGCTGCGCTGCGCCCACTATGAGACCGTAGCCGTGGCTGTTGAGAGGAAGGGCGGCTGGGACCTATTTCTGCATGCGGACACCTCCCAGAAGGGAGTGGTGGTGCTGGCCAGGTAGAGCCCTTTCCGGCCTGCTCTGGCCCAGCACCTCTTCCCTGGCTGTGGGGTGTGCCACCCCATGTGCTTCTTGGTGGGGCAGGGGGAACGCCACTTCTCCAAGAAAGAGGCTGCAGCCTCAGCCCTTGTGGCAAGGGCTCGCCCAGCAGAAGGGCCCTGGGAGCTGCCATGCTGCCCAGCTTGGAGAGCTGCTGGGGGAGCAGGTGGTGTTAGGAGCTGTGGGAGAGGGTCATGTGCAGGAGAACCTGGGGAGGGCCCAGGGGCACAGGAATCCAAAGCGGGCAGGAGAGGGGATGTGTGGGCAGGCCATGCCGCCTGGGCAGGAAGGCTGTTTCTCCGGTCTCCCACCAAAAGGAACGTAATGATGCCTGACGCTGACTTTCTAATGGCAAGGTGTGGTAGGGCAAGAGCAGTGCTCCATGAGCAAATGCCGCTGGCTGCAGGAGCTGCGTGCCAAGCAGAGCGATGCCAGAGGAGGTTTGCCTGCTCGGCTGAGGCCCAACACTGCCTTCTTGCCTCTGACAGAGCAATGAGGGGGGCTGCCAGTCACCTGCGTCGCTGGATCTTCCGCCAGCTGGCAAGGCTGCTGAGGAGGGAGGACCAGTTTCATCAGCTGCCCGTCATGGCTTTCTTTGTCGAGGTGGGCCTCATGGCAAGCAGTGCCTCTCTGGAGGGGCCTCTAAATGCTGTGCTCGCTTGTGCACATGCGTGTGGGGTGATGCTGGTGAATGGAGCTGGGGCAATGCATACGCTCCTGTTAGTAGCCCCGGCCTTGGCTCGTTTCTGCTGGGCGACCACTCGTAAGCACTTGTATTTCGTGCCTGCTTTGTGGCAGCTCTCTGTGTTCAATTGCTCCTCCAAGGGATGAGAACAAGAGGCTGCGGAGGGTTCAGGGGACGGGAGGAGGAGGCGAGCAGTGTGTGCAGTGTGCCGTGAGGCGCAGGGCTGGGAGCAGGGCCCAGGGGTGTCTGCACAATGCCTGCTGTGTTTGGGCTGAGCTTTGTGAGGGCCTGGTGCCCTTGCCGTGGATGGTGGGTGGGACGGAGAGCTGCACGCTGCGGGCAGTGCTGCCGGCTGTGCCAGTCTTTCAGTGCTGTGCCCATTTCAGCTGCTGGAATGCCCTGACCTTGCCGACATGGATGAGGAGGTCCTGCCACTCGTCCAGGGTTATGCGCAGAGTGAGAGCCTGGAGATGCGCAGACTGGCGTTCAGAGGCCTCGTGGCCCTGTTGAATAGACCCAAGATGGTGAGGAGGGGGGCAGGCGGGTGAAGCCATGCTGGCAGCCTGGGGCTTGACAGGAGACACTGGGTCAGAGAGTGGCTTGGACTTGGCTGGCAATCCGGAGGTGTGGTAGCTGCTCCCAAGTCTCCGCTGCCCCATTCATCTGCCCCGAGTGTCATGCCAGGCCCTTGGCCGTGCTGCACAAGGAGAAAGGCACCAGTGCCCAGCGGGAAGATCTGGGAGAGGGACAATGAGCACAGGGCCGGGCTAAGGCAGCCAGGTGCTCCTGGGCCTTGAGGCAGCAGCTTTGCTCCCTACAGAGGCCAGTGCATGCTGAGGGCCCCCTTGGAGATCTGTGCCCTGCACTGCAGCCTCTGTGCCCAAGGCCTGCGTGTGTGCAGAGCCCTGGCCCTGGCCACTGAGCCCTAATGGGAAAAGAGCAGGCAGAGCACTTTTGGGCGGGCGGTGGGGGGGGGGGGTCTGGCCTTGCTTCCCACAAAGAAAGTTGTGTGTTTCCCACAGAAAAGGAGAATGCAGAGCCTGCTCCCAGACAGCATGGAGTGGCTGCAGGATGCTTGCAGGGAAGTGCGTGTGGGAAGCCTGATGCTGCTGAGAAACATCCTCAGCTACCTGGAACAGAAGGGCTCCAACCCGATTGTTCTGCAGCTGGCCGAGAAGCTTCTGCCTCGCTTTGATGACGTAAGGCTGATGGGAGAGCCGGGGCTCTGCTGGTGTGTCCGGGGGGTCCGTATGCGTGGTCTGGGTGCTGTGTGCCCCTCTGCATACGTGCCTGTTGGCACGTCCCCGCACAGGCCCTGCTGTATGTCAGGAAACCTTTTGCCCTGTGGTTCTCAGCCCATGCCCTGTGCTGGCCTTGGTGTCCAGGGCTGTGGGAGTAGAGCAAACCAGCCCCCTGTCTGCTCTCGGCTGCTGCGTCTCGTGCTTGACTGCGTGCGGCGCTTGCCGTGGCCTGGGGCAGCGATGAGCAGAGAGGTAGGAGCAGGCTAGAGAGCGAGGGAGAGGCCGTGCCGCGGGGCTGTCCCTTTCTGTCCTCTTGTTGTGTGCGGGGGCCCTGATGGAGGCCTCGGGAAATCCAAGAAGCTCCCTCCAGAGGGAGCGGGAGACAGAGCCCAGGGAGGCTTGTCGTGCTGCTGCCGACAACCCTCATTGTCCAGGCTGCCTCAGCAGAGGCTTGTCCTCAGCTCCGACCTCTGGCCGGGCTGGGGGACAGTTGTGCCCGGAGAGGACGAGGCCTTGCAACGGCAAACGCTCTTGTCGGGCCCCGTTCCTGGAGTCGTTGCTGAGGCCTCCCCTCCTCTCCTCCCTGCCTGCAGGAAGACAGCAGAGTGCGAGAGCTCTCCATGCTCCTCTTCAAAGACCTGCTGGAGATTGTGGTGGGGAAGAACAAACGGAACCTGAAGCAGCATGCACAGAGGAGCCTGGTGCCGCTCTTCCTCCACATGAGTGACAAGGTGCAGAGAGTGGCCCAGGTAGGGAGCAGTGTTTTGGGGAAGCAATGCTGACATGCCGTGGGTGGAGGTGAGCAGCAAGGCAAGGGCTGCTGCCAAGTGTGCCTTGGAACGCATGGCAGCATGAGGTGCAGCTTCCTGTGTGCCGAAGGACAAGGCAGAGCTGCCTCTGCCTTCAGGGAGGGCCAGACCTAGTGGCACGCTGCGTCGTGCCATTTGGGGCTGGGAAAGGCTGGGAGCCTTGCCAAGACGAGGGGGACCCAGGGTGTCCTGCCGTGGCTGCGGTGGCATCTCCTGGTCTCTGTTGCTCTGCAGGCCTCTCAGGAAGCCCTGGTGAGCGCTGCACAGTTCCTCAAGTGGGAGGAGCTCAAGCAGCTGGCCAGAAGAGCGGAGACGTGGAAGATCGGGGAGTGCGTGGTAAGGACGTGGCCAAAGCCCCCGGGGCCGCGGCGGGATGAGGCCTGCCGCCATGGCCAGTGGGCAGGGTGCACAGCTGTGCCCCTCACGCACTGCTGCAGCCCAGAGCCCTCTACTCTAAGTGCCCGCTGGGGTGCTGAAGGGGCCCCTGGCCTGGCTGGGCCTTGGCAGAAGCATGGCGGGGATCTCAGCACCCGCAGGCCCCGCTCTGCCCTCTGCTCCCTCTGAACCTGTCTACCAGCCAGCTTCTAGCTGGGAGGCGTGGACAGGAAGGAAGAGGAGGCCGGAGCTGGGAGGAGGGACAGGCCTGGCCTTCTGGGGAGGCTCGGTGCCAACCCCCTGTCCTTGTGCTGTCTGCAGCTGCTGAGGGA